>NW_005871065.1:10517332-10686014 GCF_000147115.1 Myotis lucifugus | reverse complement strand
TCGAGGGCCCTTCGGCGGCCCAGGCGGGCGCCGCCGGCCAGTACTCCCCACGCGCTCTCGGTGGCCCAGAAGCGTCCAAGCCGGGAGGAGTGGCGGGCAGGCGGCCCTGGGCCCCACCTCCCGCTGGTGGGGTGCTGCGCTGCTCGCAGAGAGGCCGCTCGGAGCGCTGCTAGGCGCCGAGGCGGGGCGGGGCCAGCGGCCGCGGGAAAGTACCTGCCGGAAGGCTGAGCCTGTGGCGGAGATCTCCTGGAAGCTGGGAATGCCACGTCCCGCCTCCAAAACCAGAATTACCTTCTCATAATGCTATAGGAGTTGCAGACTTGATGTATGGTCCCACGACTCCCGAAACGACTCGAATAAATTACACCTGTGATCAGAGTGGTTCACCAAATTAGATATAAAGAGAATATAAAATAGTTTGCTGCTTGAAAAAGATTGTTAAAAACTCAATGCATATAAGATCCTCATGTCTTTTTAAAAAAATAAGAAAATTTAGCCCTGACCGGTTTGGCTCAGTGGATAGAGCGTCAGCCTGCGGACTGAGGGATCCTGGGTTCGATTCCAGTCAAGAGCATGTACCTTGGTTGCGGGCACATCCCCAGTGAGGGGTGTGCAGGAGGCAGCTGATCGATGTTTCTAGCTCTCTATCCCTCTCCCTTCCTCTCTGTAAAAAATCAATAAAGTATATTTTAAAAATAATAATAATAAATAAATAAGAAAATTTAGGTTTTTTTATAATTTGTCTTACCGAACTCTTGCAATGGGAGAGTAAGGGAGTGCAATTCTTAAATTATACTGTGAGTCACATGTTTTAAGACCAGAGGGAAGTGAGGCGACGCGTGTTACACTATAGTCTTCTAAATCTGGAGGCAAAACATAACACCCTCCTCCTTCCCTCTTGTAGACACCAGGCTCAGCTCGAACTAGTGTTATGTGCCATTCTTAATCAGTAGCATTCTGAAGTAGGAGTGCACAAATGTCTCTGCATGTAGAAATAGCCACCCCATTTTGTGCTCCAGCTCATCCAACCTGGACAAAGTGGAATTTGCCCCACCCCTGGAGGCATCATTCTTTCTTCTTAGACTGGTGCCCTGGGCACTGCCTTACTTGGCATGTACAAGTCCAGTTTTTCTAGAAAAAGGCACGATCAGGTGGTGAATGAGGGTAAATGCAGTACCATTCAGCCAGGCAGAGTCTATGTTCAAATCTAGCTTTAAAATTGGACCCTGTCGGAGTAGGAAAATCCTTTTGGGGAAAACACGCTGGTTCTATTTCCCCAAGGTCCAAATCTAAGATTCCATCTCCAAGGCACTACAACTGAACTTATTCTGTGCCAAACCAATGGGGAGAGAAATGATCTCTTAGGCAACTGGGTCCTAAGGGATAGAGTATATGGTAGGTCGAATGCAGTGCCGTAAAGTTTCAACCAGGTGTGAAAGGTTCTGCAGAGTATCTGAGGTTCAGAAGGCCTGAGCTCACTGAAGTTTTGTTTCTTATTTAATCACATGTTCTGCACCTAGCATAGGGCCTGCACAGACTATTTGCTCAATAAATCGCAGTTGAATGAACGCATGAATTTACAGAAAGAACATTGCACAACAGTAAGAATGCTACATTCTGTACTAATGTTCCCATGGAAACATAGGAATTATGAAACCTATCCTGTTATTTCTAAGAAAGAAGTAACTAGTAATGGTTTCCTTATTAACATTTATTCAAAACTGGTTGGACTCTTTAAAGCAGCGGTTCCCAACCTGTGGGTCGCGACCCCTTTGGGGGTCGAACAACCCTTTCACAGGGGTCACCTAAATACATCCTGCATATCAGATATTTACATTATGATTCATAACAGTAGCAACATTACAGTTATGAAGTAGCAATGAAAATAATTTTATGGTTGGGGGTCACCACAACATGAGGAACTATATTAAAGGGTCGCGGCATTAGGAAGGTTGAGAACCACTGCTTTAAAGTATCTGTCTGAACCATCCCTAGAAGTTAGTGGAAGGAGTAGACAAGCAGGAGGTCGGGGGAGGAGCATTCACATCCAAGCTCTGCTACTTACTGGCCCCACCACAACCTGGGCAAATTGCCTAATACACAGGTTTAATATGAGGATTAAATGAGATAACGCATATTATTGGGCTTTGCAAACAATATTTGTCTCAAGAGTCTCTAATCCCATTAGTCTATTATTCACATCTCAGGATGCAGATTTTAATATCACCTGTTCTATCACAACCAGCACACCTGACATAATGGGTAAGAGTTCAGACTCAGCCAGAGGTGTCCTTGGACATGTTATTTAACCTTCCTGGCCCTCGTGTTTAACATTTGTAAAATAGAAGTAATAACAATCTCTAGCAACTGATGCAGTTGCCAGGAATAAATAAAATGAGGCATATAAACTGTTTAACATCGTGTCCAGCACATTTAAACACACAATAAACAATATCTGCTAATATTCCTCCTCTTCATGGGACTTCACTTATAACACACAAATTGAAGGTTAAAAGATGGCAACTGCAGCATATTAAAAGCTTGAGGTCCTTCTAAGCATGGAGCCCAGTCCTACACAAGTCACACACACCCATGAAGCCAGCCCTGACTGATTTATCCAACATCTTGTCATCTTGCACTGGATAAGAAGGAAAGTTTTCATATTGGCGTGCAAGGCCCTATGCAATCTAATTCCCGAGCAACCAGTTTCCCTCTGACCCTAGTTCTACCATTTAATCTCTCCTTCCTTCTGCTCCAGCTACACTGTATGATTTCTCAGACACACTAGGGTCTTTGCATGGATGTGCTCTTCCTTCTTTCTGTGATGCTCTTCTCCACGTAGCCAGAGGGCTTGTTCCATTTTCTTCAAGTCTTCACTTCAAATCTTCCTTCGTGTGACCCTTTACCGCCAGCTTAGTCATCTTCATTTGAGTAGAGACCCTCTCTTCCCCTTACTTGCACACTTTGTTCTGATCAAGAGAAAGAGGCCTGATTCTTTGGCCTGTCTACTAAAGGCTGCTACTCAATTTTTCCATTCAAGGTTCTACCTTGCTCTGTGGCTAACCTGGAGAACAGGATAACCTCCCCGTTCTGCAGAGAGCTCACACACTTCCCACTAGGCTCTTAGCTTATCCAGCAAGCTCCAACACAGAAGCAGCATCCTAATATGCACTAAATGTTAACATGTGCCAAAAAGATTCACATCCGGTGAGTTTAGAGGAGGGAAAGCAGAGTTGGTTAGGGTTCACCTAGGGTTGTTTTTATTTTCTTATAATCCAAGTTTAAGGAGGAAATATATGGACTGAGGAGAAGTAGGGAGTACAAAAAAGTCAATATTAAATATTTTGTGTCACTTGATTTGACCCTGAAAAGGTGGAGGTGAAATAAAGGATTAAAGATTCTACTTGTGGTGTGTTATAGACTGAATCTCTGTGTCCTCCTAGTCTATGGTATTTTGTTATAGCAATTATGTTGTACCCTATGTTTTTCCGAAACAATTGCCATAACAAGACCTCATGACATGTTTGTGAAAGAACCCAAACAGATATCCTATCACAATATCAAAAAAGAGAGGGAGAGTCAAATAATACTTCAAGATTTAAAAAACTCAAAAACACAATTCCTGTGAGATAAGTTAATTTCCCCCTCCACCGCCCCCCCCCCCCCACCCAAAGCTGTAGAGCAGCAGTTCTCAACCTGTGGGTCGCAGCCCCTTTGGGGGTTGAATGACCCTTTCACAGGGGTCGCCTAAATACATCCTGCATATCAGATATTTACATTACTATTCATAACAGTAGCAAAATTACAGTTATGAAGTAGCAACAAAAATAATTTTATGGTTGGGGGTCACCACAACATGAGGAACTGTATTGAAGGGCCGAGGCATTAGGAAGGTTGAGAACCATTGCTGTAGAGAATCTTAAAGCATCCTATATAATAAAAGGCTAATATGCAAATTGTCCCCTCGACCGGGTGTTCAACCAGGGGGCGGGGCCGACTGGCCAACCGCCCAAGGCCCCTCCCCCTGGCCTGCCCAGCCCAATCACCCTGATCCGGGTGGGCTGGCTAGACCTACCCATGCACAAATTTGTGCATTGGGCCTCTAGTTTAAAATAAAAGAGTGACATGATCTTTTTTTATTTTAGGCTGACCATTCTTGTAGCAGAGTGGAGAATTATAGGGAAATCTTATATTAATCTCTTTATAATTTTTGATATTCCATCAATCCTCCATGTATATGAAATAGGAATTTTAGGGGGATATAGGCAGTTTTAGGGAATTTTTAGAATTGGGGGTCCATAAAAAAAAACACAGGCTACAGACTGGGAGAAGTTAATTTCCAAAACACAAGGTAGCCAGGCACATAAGACAAGGGAGACTGGGAGAAGTTACATTTCCATAAAACAAGAAAGCAGCAACAGTTACATTTGCATAAGATAAGGGAACTGGGAGTAACAAAAGGTCTATATTTACAAAATAAAAGAGGAAGAAAGCCCAGAAGGCATAGAGGAACAATGAGGGAGGAGGGCATCACTTGTCCCATGTGATGTTTGACCTTTGAACTCAGGACTTACTATAGTAACCAATTCAAAAGGGAATATTGACCAATCAGAGGGGATATCAGGACACAGGCACTGCAGTCTTTATAAACTAGGGAAACAGGAAATCTATGGGAGTCTGTGCTGTGAGATTCTTTCCCCTTTCCCACATGGGCATCTGTACTTACTCTTCAATAAATTTCCACCTTTGCTATACCATCTTCAGTCCATGGATTCATTCTTCGACTCAGATGAACAAAGAATCCGGGGAACACTACGTGTTCCAGTCCAAAAATCACGTATCATATACACTCTATACTCAGAGCCTAACACAGTCTCTGGCATTTTAACAGGTATTTGATAAGTATTCTGGAAAAACATTTCTCAGATGAATAATCTGCACCTCTTCTGAGAACAATTAGAACTATAACAGTGGCTTTCGAAGGGCTAAAGCTCCCAAAACAGAGACTTCTGAAATGCAAAAACAAACAAACAAAATCCCACACTAATAGCCATTAAACAAAATTTAGAGTAATATAAGAAATTTAAAGTTTGGAAGTAATTAGGGAAGGAATAGATGAATGCTAAGGGATACAAGTACCAAAAACAATCATTAGTGGAATTTGGAGGGTTGAATTACCCCAATTAATTTAATTTCCAAATTGGTATAGCAACACAAGCTGAGTAAAAGAAAAGAAAATAGGATGCAATTTAGGCTCTAAAATAAAGTGTCTACCAAAGGTTCCTAGTCAATTCTGGGAACACAGGTTTTGATTTGATGTAGTAAAAGAGGGAGCCCTGGGTTTCTTTCTGTATTTCATAATAGCCATCAAGAGCTAAGTGCGTTTTGTTTCTGAAGTATATTAGTGAGTTATTTAGGTCTTAAAAGGCATTTTTCTGTAAGAAAAGAAAACGTTCAATGGTGATTAAGTCCCCAAGTCAGTCAGTTAAAACCTGTTTAACCCTGACATAATTGGGATGTTCATTTGCAATAAAAAGCAGAATACGCATCACTTCCATATGAGGACTTAGACAAATTTTAAAATTACTACAGTATTGAATAAGAAAGAGTTTTATTTATATTAGATGCTGGTACTTGAGAGGGAAGTAAGAGAATTAAAAGGCATTCGAACCCCTTCAGAAGAAGGAGCTTAATTTCTCCCCTAACCTTATACAGTAGGGCCTTGACTTACAAGTTTAATTCGTTCCGAGACCGAGCTCCTTAAGGAGCTCGTTAACTCAAATTACTCTGTCAACTCAATGCAAAAAATTGGCGGAGAGACAGCTGGTATCTCAAAAAACTCATTAGTCGGGACACTCGTAAGTCAAGGCCCCACTGTACCTTGAGTGTGACCTGCACTTTAATAACTCAGTGCTGAAGAATAGAGTTTGAGAAGGGAGGGGGAGTAAAGAAATGTTCCAGTGGAGAAACTGGCAAACATTTCCTTGGTTGGGTAATGTAGTCAACATTGACAGTGATAAATCACGTTGATAGCAGGTATCCCTAAAAAAAATGGGATGAAGACAATTCTCTGTGGTCTCCCTCTATACCCCCCAAAATACCACTTACGACCCTAGTCTCAAGTACCAGGAGTGGTCTGAATTTTTAAAATCGATCACTTCATTAATTTAATAAATACTGATTGCACACTTCCTAGCATCTGAAACTGTGATCTATGTCGCTGCCCGCAGGAAGTGAGCATAGTGGTGCCTTAAGTGAGCCTGGACTTTGACATCCAACTGGCCACAATTTCATCCTGGACTGGAATGCTTACCTTTGGGAAAGTGGTTTCTTTGGACAGCATTCTCTGAGCTTCACTCTTCTCAACTAAAACTATATTTGAGATATTATTTTTCTTTTTGTGATGGCTGTGAAAATGCTTTTAAAATTAGAGACAATGTCAACAATATGGACAGTAAGTTGATATATATATTATACAGTAATCCTGGCACCTGGAAGATGAGCATAAAAACTAGACAAGATATGAATTATTTTTTTCAAAAGCTTTTAGTCCAGTCCAGGCAAACAGGTACAAATACTAGTAATATAGTATGAAAACATATTAGCAATATGTATAAAAAATAGAATAAGAACTCAAGGTCAAGTATAATTAAACCCCTGGAATCAGAGATGCCTTTGCAGGGAAATAATGTTGGGTGAGGGTTCCTAAAGAATTAGCAGAGCAAGTAGAATTTCTAAGAATAAAGAGGCATCAAAGATATAGCATATTTACTAAACTATCTAAAATTAAATTTCACAAAAAGGTAAAGACAAGATAACTTTCGAAACCATGAATCTAAATGGAATATACTCAAGATGGTTAGTGAAAAAATAAGTCCACTGAAATCCTTTAAAAAAACGTGTTGTTTATCTTAAACTCATACCTACCTCTAACCCTAATTCTAACTTTACCTCAACTCTAACTTTCTTCCTAATTCCAACACTAATCTTAACACAATTAATCATAACCCTAATACTAACACTAACCCTAAACATAACCCAAACCTACCCTGACCCTAGTCCCTAATCCTAACCCTACACTAACCTAAAATATAACCCTAATTTGAGCCATCACCAAAATCTTGTGTTGTAACATAAAAGTTTCTGGTATTGACATGGGCAAATTCTTCCCACAACACTTGACCCCCTACCTTTAATCCTCCTCTAGATTGGCTCCCTGGGCTCTGAAGAATCACAGAGAGCAGATCCTTAAGTGCCTAGAGACTGGTGCTCACCTCCCATCTCCTCCTCATGAATCTTCTGGCAGCAGGAGGGCCCTTTGAAGTCTGAGGGAGAACTGGGCTGGGCCTCCATCCAGAGGCTGCTGAACTCTTTTTCCTAATTAAGCTCCCAGGTTCCTTGAGGAAGAGTATGATAGCAAATTGAGGTGATTCACACATGCTTATACTTCCGAAAATATGAAAGCAGGGAAGGCAGTGGAAATGGAAATTCCCTCGTTTGTCTAATGAAACTGGAGATCATTGAAAAACCCAGTGGCTTTACATTTCAACTTGGCTTCTTCATAATTTAGATGTAGATTTAAAGTGTTTTTAATTATTCTGATTAAAAAGATATGACTAAACAAAAATTAAAATGATTGATGATGGAATAATTCTCTTTTTCTCTCATATTTTCTCTCATGTGGCACTTAAAAAAAAAAGCAAAGAAAAGAAAAACACCCAGCAACACTCAGCCAGAATTATAATAGATATTTAATGTTTTAGTGCTTCTGCTGCTTCCAAAATGTATGTTATAGATAAATTGTGGAAACATAATAAACCACTTGTCAGGAAGAATAAAAATATGATAGTCTTTTACCTAAACAATCTCAGGAGAATTTGAATTCAATTGAACTAAATTAAATCATGACACAATTTTTAAGGTGATAATAAACAGACATTAGTAAAGCATCCACCAAAATATATAGATGTTATTTTGAACAGTGGGAAAATCTTAAGGAATTGTATAAATACATTAAAAATGTACAGAGGATGAATGTGAAAAATTAAATAGCATAAAAAGCCTAGCAAAATAATTTCTCTACTCAAAAGCAGTTTTTATTTTCTAAATTTACAAAGGTTACATCTGATTGTCTGCTACACATAGGAAAAAGAATAGAGAGAATTGTGAAAGAATTTTCAGAAGGCAGATTCAAATGAGAAATTTGGTTCACTTAAACTTGCAAGGGATACATAGTGAATATTGTGTGAACTGCCCACCCATAATAGCCTCCCCAAGAATTTGAAATTCCCTGGAGTTAATTACTGAGTAAATGTCACATCATGTATTCAACACAAAAATGTTATTTAATAGACAAGTTATAACCAAAATTGGCATGTGCTTCATTCACAGAGACTCTCATTCTGGTTGAGCCCTGGGTATCATTAAGTCCAAGGACACTGAGGTCAGTTGGACTTTGTTCTTTGCTTTCAAAACTTGGAGGAAGTAAACTGGGTTCTCTGAGTCAAGAAAATGGGGTGTCTACAGCTTTTTTAATAGGTGATAGTTCTGGTCCAAGAGTTACTTCAGGGTGAAAAAGAGGATCTGGCCAGGGTTGGGGTGAGGAAAGTCAAGTCTTGTTACTGCTATGGTTTTAGCATCAACAGAGGGAAGAGAGACATAGCTTTAGGTTCCTGAATCTTGTGTTGCACTTGAATCCTGAAAATAATCTTGTTGATAATAAAAATTAGTTGAAGCCCTGGAGCTGGCTGGTAGACCAAAGTGTTGTTGCCCAGTCATCAGTGCGGATAGTTATGCTTCCAACGGTGTTGAAAACATCAGTATAAAGACCTATAAGAGATGAGGAATGTGAAAACGACACATGATCTTCACTCAGAAACACTGTCAATAACCATGCAGCTAGCTGCTAATCAGAGTTCCCTGGGGTATCAGGGTAGAACTTTCTACTCTTGGCCATCCATGAAAGGGCATGGCAAATCTTAAAATGGGATCTGTCTATGGTTGTGCTTTTCAAAGATGTACATAAGTCAGGTAAAACCAATGAGTGAAATAAACTTGTATTTTGAGACTTTAAAAACAAAAATTGAGGTGCATAACTTAGCTTGTTGTTCTGACAACACATTGTAAGAAATCATTGAAGGTTCCCACACCATAGAATTTTATTGACATAAGTTCACCATAAAAAAACCTTGTGTAGTGTTCATTTTTTGTTATAGTAATAAAAACTGTTATGTGTCCAAAGTGAATATATTCAAATATATATTGTTGGAAAAGACTCAAATGAACAAAATTCAATACCTTGTGGCATCCTACCCATCATCTAAATGTGATAAACAACAATGATAGCAACTTTCTTGCAGAGTAATGGTTAAATGATAGGATCAAAGTTGTTAGATTAACTCAATAAATACTTGCCATTCCAAAAATACTTTTATTCCTATACAGATCTTTTTACCCTAATAAATTTTAAAATCTCCTGACTAATGGTTTCCTGAATAGATGACATTTTAGAGTGATTTATTTACTAATAATGCCTCATAGTTAAATATATACAGACATATGTGAGTATCTATATACCTACCTACTTATTCAGAGTCAGATGTATTAAATATCTATATGAAGTGCAGAAAGTGTAAGTGCAGAAAGAGAAAGGGCCTTTTTCTTTGTTAAAAGTGGATAACCCATTCTTCTATATGTGCCTCTTCTTTCCTTTTCAAATAAATCATTTCTAGTTATTCATTCAGTTGATGTCCCCAACATTCTACTAGTATTCATATAAACAACTTGGAAAATACTCTCCTTCTTAATGGCCTGGAACTATAATCTCCAAGGAATATCTCTAAAATTAGAGATGGAAGTTGCCACCCTCACTCCTTGATCAAAATAAAAAAACAATATATCAGAATGTGTTTTAAGGTCAAAATACAGCTATTCTGCATGTTGTAGAACCATAATAGATGAGCACACTGATTAGACAGACAGGTGTGGTAAAGGCCAGCTCCTTTGCCCCAAGAAACAATATAGTTACTAAAGGAAAGCAGCTTTATCCATAATGGAAAATAAGATCAGTCAGGGTTTATTTACACATGAAAATTAAATATGGTAAGAAGAGAATTAACATTACATGCAATGAATGAAAGTATCATAATGCGGCCAAGCACACAGCTAGTCACAACAAAGTGGTTTATGTAATGAGTACTGATACTAAGTAATGAGACTATATTCCTAGGATCAGAGTTAAGATATGTACCAGGCCCTACAGAAATTATATTTCTGAAGAACTAATAGTATGCCATTATTTGTCTACTTAGATCCTCCGGGGAACCACTTGAATTATAACTTATTAGGACACACACAAAAAAGGAGAGGCACTTCCAGGAAGAACTGGTGACTTTCTGTTGGGAAAAAGGATACAGCTATAGAAGATGGTCCAGTCAATAATGATTCCTGAGTGTGCATGAACAAAAAGCTTTCATCTTAATTCTTAAATTAGTGTTATCACACATAAACTTTGTATTAAGCAAACGACTCCTGTGAACACAGAACAAATCAGGACAAACATTTGGTCTACAGGGAAAAATCAAGAGAACTTGGGTAATATCAGGATCTGGGTCTGATATTTGAAAGTTCCCATGTGTATGTAGAACACTGCAGGTATATTTTTCTAGTCAATTTTCTGAAACCTCTACAATTCTTATTTCTGATCATAGCAAGAAGCAGATGCCAAATCTTATGAGAAAGGCTGTTCACAGGGTATTTCTAGCCTGTCTGAAAATAGGAAGTGCTAGAAATTTCATAGGAAAGTCAGTTCTTGTTAGCTTTCAAATTCAATTTCTGCAGACCAACGTGATCTGGATAATTAAAACCTGAGAAAAACAATAATATCATAATTATTTTTAAAAATGGTAATAATCAAAGTGAGGAAGCAGTAAAATATAATGAAATGCCACTAGAAAGTAGGTCAGAAAACCAGAAATTTCTTTCTAATCCTTAAATTTACTGTGAGACCTTGGACAAATTATTTAACTTCCTTTAGTCTCAGATTTGTAATCTTTAAGATGAGAAGGTTATGCTAAATCAGTAGTTCATATATTTAACTGCCTAATAGTTTCTTCAAAATAAATATTCTGTGGATGTTAAATAGCAAAACCATAAAAATGGAGATGCTATTTTTGAAGAGGGTGGTTGTCACATAGCACATGTTCAATGAACACTTGTTGAATGATAGACTCTCAAACTCTGTAAGAGGCAGCTGAAGAACTCCACAGTGTATTTGCCTAAATTATTTTTAAAAATTTGAATAAAGAGTAAAGACCTTTTCTGACATAGAAAGATCCAAAGAGAGCTTTAGGAAAACTACAACTAAAATGAAATAGATGTATGACTCTTCCTTAGATATCTGGGAGGTTGCATTCATTAGCATGCTTTGGTTGCCAAAAGCAGAAAGCATGATGCAAGCTGGTATGAGCAAACCTGGTAATATATTGTATAATGTAATAAATCATGGTAGAGCCCTGGCCGGTGTGATTCAGTAGAGTGTTGGCCCACACACTGAAGGGTTGTGGGTTTGATTCCTGGTCAAGGGTATGTACCTGAGTTGCAGGTTCCATCCCCAGCCTCAGTCAGGGTGTGTGTGGTGGTAAACAATTGATGTGTCTCTGTCACATTGATGTTTCTCTCTCTCTCTCTCTCTCTCTCTCTCTCTCTCTCTCTCTCTCTCTTTCTCTTTCTCCCTTCCTCCCTCTCTCCCTTCCTCTCTGTAAAAAATCAATAAAATATATTTAAAAAAATAAAATAAAATAAAATAAAATCATAATAGACCTAGCTTCAGGAGAGGCTTGATCCAGAGGTACCAGGTTGCTAAACTCAGGCTTTCTTTGAAGTTCTCTCAGCATTGGCTTCCTCTCTGTGTGTTCATCATCTCCAGGCCCACGCCCCTCCTGATAGTATCGAAGCTGCAGCAGTTCAGACCTTAAACCCATAGCATGCTATGCAGAGAAAGAAACTTCTCTTTTCTGATAGCTCCCCAAAAGAAAGAGGCTGCTTCTTTTCCAGAGGCCCCTCAGTGAGCATCGCAGTCTCATTGGCCCAAATTGCAACACGTGTTCATCCATAACCAATCCTGGATGAATGGAGCATGATTGAGCCAGCCAAGGCTGACTTCTTCCCTGGGGCATGAGGGCAATCCTATTCAAATGACACAGCTGAGAATTTATGGAAAGAAGAGGAGAGGCCTCCCAACAAATGTCCAGTTCAGCTATTAACATTACTAATGTAATGCATTGCTCTATTTATCTACATAGATATAGTAAAGAATTTTTGGAGAAAAAAAAGTGTGTGCACAGATGGTTGTTACTCATCTCATCTTATTAAAAGCTACATGGATGATCAGCTTCTAGGTATAAGGACAAAGTCTTAGATAAAAAGGTTAAGTATGCGCTAGCTTGAGTTTATCAAAAATATACACAGACAACAAACTCACAGCGTGACTCTCCATTTGTTCTTTACTTACACATCAGTCTAGTAAAGTACTTAATATTGCCCAGGAATGGATTACATATTAAAGAGCTTTAAACTCTACCATGTTATTAATGTGTTGTTTTGACATTCTTCATAAATAATTATGATACCCTTATAATTCACATGAAGAATCTGGGAAATAAAATGAGAATTTACTTTAAAAAAAAGAGAAGCACACGGAGAATAAGTGCGGACAAAATAAAAGCAGATTCGCTGGTAGAGCTTCATAACAAGGAAGCGTCATACTCCATTAATCATCTGTGTGGGGGAGAAAAAAATCCAAACGTGCTTGCCTTGGGTATAGCCCAACGGATTCAAGAGGCAGTTAGCAAATATGCTCACTAATTGCAAGAATGAATCCCCACTTCACCTGAAACCCAACCATCCTGCTCATGCCCTGAAGATGAACTAAATTGCTATTTCTGGTATTCATCCTGCACACCAGGAAAAACATCATTGCCTGCTGTCCATGACTTTCTCCAAGCCACACAGGCAATAGATACCCCCTGAAAACCCGCTTTTTGCTCCCAGCTGTATTAGCTGTCATGAGAAGAGAAGGGAAAGATTTAGGATTCTTGTGGAGAAGTTTTAAATTTAATTTTATTTTATACAAATAGTTGTTTGGTCTAAAATTCTACAGCAGGCATAAATATCTGGCTCTTTGAAGATATCAGTTGGCTTGTGAATGGCAGGTACTAACTGAGGAATAATGAAAATAGCTGTTAAAAATGCAGGGAAAATATACACTTTCTTTGAAATGTAGTTCAGAATAGTGAGAAAGGAAGCTGAGGTTTGAACTGCATGGCTGCAGAATGGCCGATGTACATGCAAAAGCATTCTGCCAAGGACAGGGAAAGGGGCCCCTAGCTGGAGAATGTTAGGGTCCCTGAAGGTGCCAAAATGTGCTCACAAGGGTTGAGTACACCTCAGTGATACCTAGGGCTGAAGCAGTGGGCCTGGTGAAGTTCCCACAACAATCTCGTTCCATTCATTTTTGTAATTGATATCAAGGGGGAAGGGAGAGGGGGAGAGAGGTGGAAACATCAATGATGAGAGAGAATCATTGATTAGCTGCCTCCTGCACGTCCCTACTGGGGATCCAGCCAGTATCTTGGGCATATGTCCTGGCCAGAATTGAACCGTGGTTCATAGGTCAACTCTCAACCACAGAGCCACACTGGCTGGCTCTATTTTTATGTGAGTATGTTGGCGTTCTGACCTGCGAGGAAATTTAAAGCTTTGCTAAGGCTTGTTAAGGGTCAAGCTATTTCAGGTGACTAAAATCCTGCAGATTTCAATGTTATGGTTTGTGGGGAGCAGTAAGGGTAACATCTATGCTGACACATGAGACCCTGGCTTCTCAGTGGGCTCTGTGACTTACCAGTGAGTGAGTTCTGACAATCCATTGAATCTCTCTGAGCCTCAGTTTTCCCATCTGTGTAGTAGAGATATTTACACAGTCTCAAGGGCTTTTGTCGCTTTTCAAGAAAATGTGTATCAAGTGTCTGATGCACTATCTGGTGCAAGGGAGTTTGAAAAATGCTCAGTCCCTTCCCTTTCCTCCTGTATGTCATTCAAATACAGATTATTTTCTGATTTTGAGCAAGTTGTGCCAGGATGAGATGAAGATAAAAGCAAAGCAAAGAGCCCAGGTGTGAGATTCATTTCGTTGTTTGGATGGATTATGTGGACATTTCAGGACAAGAGAAAACCCCTGCTTTATGTTTCCTATAAATGAGCTAGTTCTTGAACTATTGGCTTTCTTCCCAGTTCATAAACCTCTTGGACGGCAGTTGAGAGAGGTAGTCAGTGAGGATTTGAGGGCCACACTGAGCAAGGAGAAGAGCTGAAGAGGAACATTTGGGGTTTGAACGGCACTTTAAGTTTTGTTCATGTAGCAAGCACTACTAGAAAAAATAAAATTACGCAACACTATTAATAAGATCCCCTTCAGTGTTGGAGTCTCAACTTATTCCCAACTCTGCCTTCTTAAGTGCCCGGTTCTTCTGAAGGTCACAATTCAGGAAGTTCACAGACACTTATCAGGCAGGCCATCTTCCTAAAGACAATCATTCTAATCTTTATATTAATTGTTTCTTATTTTATTTGGATTGGCCTGTGTTAAGGACTGAATGTTTGTGTTTTTGCAAAATTCATGTCAATATGTCCATCCCAGAGCCCCCAGTGTGACAATATTTGAAGATGGGGTTTTGGGAGGTAATTAGGGTTAGATGAGCTCATGAGGGTAGGGTCCTGGTTTAGTGCCCTTATAAGAAGAGACACCAGATCTCTCTCTCTCTCTCTCTCTCTCTCTCTCTCTCTCTCTCTCTCTCTCTCTTCTTCCCCTCTTTCCATGCACAGGGATTGAAGAAAGACCATGTGAGAACACAGTGAGAGGGCATCCATCTACAAACCTGAAGAAAGCCCTCATCTGTAATTACATCAGCTAGCCCCCAATCTTAGGCTTCCCAGCCTCCAGAACTGTGAAAAATAAATGTCTCTTGCTTAAACCAATAGTTTGTGATATTTTGTTATAGCAGCTCAAGAAGACCGATACAGCCTATATATTTTAAGATGTTAAAGTAATAGAAACTCTCACTTTCTAAAATGTGTGTTACAAATTTGAATCTTTCTGCTTCTTGGAAATTTATTACCACATGAGGTGTATTGTATCCAAAGTCCTCAGCCTGACACTAGAGGCCCTCCATGATCTTATTTCCAATGAATTTCCAGCCCCATTTCTTCCTCTTTGTCCCTGTGTTCCAGGCAAGCCAGGCTGCTCCCTCTTGCCTTCCTGTTGTGTATCCATTTGCTCACAGTATTCCCTCTACCAGCAATGCCTTTTTCTCATGCTTGGTAATCCCAAGGCTACCTTCTCTCAAATGCTCTTTCCCCATATCCCTTTCCACTCTAAAGTAAAACCATCTCAAATGCAAAATAACAAGAACACAGACAATAGTGCAGTGATAGCCTGAGGAAAGGGGGGTTAGGTGGAGGTGGACAAAGGGGGGAAAAATGGGGAAGGAAAGAGACTGCTTGGGGTGATGGGTGCGTGATGCAGTGCAGGTGATGTTTTCTTGAGTTGCACACTTGAAACCTGTATTTTGCTAACCAATGTCACCCCAATAAATTGAATAAGAAAGAATTTGTTATAAGAAAAGCAATATGTATGCCAATACCTCCTCTCCCCACTTATATCTATTGCCCCACTTCAGAGATAATATATATAAGCCTCGCATTCTCTTTTCAGCACAATATTATTTGATGAAATGAATGACTGAAAGCTATATAACATTTTTTTTTCTCTCATTTATATTCTCTGGGTTTTGCCTGTGTACGTAGGGAAGAGGATGACTAAAAATCAAAAAAAAAACTAATAAATTTTTAAAAGAGCTCAGATGACAGGTTTGTGATTTCCTCTCATAGATGTAGCTGTTGACATTTTTCAAAGCTCAGGTGTGTACTGTATGTCTCATCTATATGTCTTTTCTGTTCTCTTCAAGAGATTGTCAAGACATTCCCTAAAAGAAGATAGGAATATCAGAAAACTACGAGAATTCAAAATTTGGGTTTAGAGTAATAATTAAGAATTAAATCCTGGTGTCAATATTGAATAAAGAATGTTTTATAAGGTGAAATTGTGAGTAATAAGATCTATAAGTTAAAATTTAGGGATTTTGTATGGGAATGGGGATAAACTAAATAACAGTAAATGAAATTATCAAAATAAATTTGAATTTATAGGAATCCCTAAGAATATCATTTTCTGAAGTTTAAAAATATGAAATATTCAGAGAGAAAACTTAATTCAAGTTGCTCTTAAAATGACATTATCACTTCTCCTTTCTTAGACTTTCTAACTAATCATTGTTGTCTTTGGGCAAGAATAAATTATTTTCTTTCATCAGAAGGTGGAATAAGCTTAATCAGGTAGACTTTAGTTGTCCTCACCCAACCTTCATCCTTTTCTTTCTTTCACTCAGCTTCTCTTCTTTTTTCAAAACAAAACAAAAAAAACACAAGTTTCTCTCCTCTTTTCTCTCCAACAGGTCACAGCTTGCCAGCTATTATCACCTTCCGAGACAATCCCTGGCAAAATGTTAAAAATCTTGGTGAGCTAATGAGAATTCTCAGGGTCTCCTCAGGCCACTGTTCTTACCCATTATGCCATCTGATTAGCAAGGCCATACTGAGGCACATGCTGGGTTCTCAGAAAAATAGGTCTTATAATTAATAGAGAACAGAACCTGGACTCGAAAACCTACATCTGAATCCCATCTCTGTGACGACCAGTTGTGTCACCTGATACAATCACAATCCCATTGACCTTCATCTTCCTCGCCGGAAAACTGGGTATTGACAACCTCCACTCAGAGGGGGCTCTGAAGACTAAATGAGAAAATACAAAGCTCTGTATGAGAGAGCGTTGTGTGCTTATACAACCATGTATACACCAATGTAACATTGGGCTCTTGATTCAAGAGGCTTCCACGTTCCAAATTGCTACAGGTCATTCACAGCTTGAGAAGTGAGGTAGGAAAATAACAGCAACGAAAACAATATCCTTGATAATAATGCTGACTGCTGCTTATTAAAAGCTTACTTATCAACACTTTTATTCACATGCTTTACGGGTATCATTTCAATAAATCTTCACAGTAACCCAATGAGTAGAAACTGAGGCTCAGGAAAGTCCAGGTCACAAAGTCACTGAATTGTCAAGCTGGGATTTGAACCTTTATCTTCTCTCTCTCTCTCTCTCTCTCTATATATATATATATATGTATAATTTTATTGATTTTTTTACAGAGAGGAAGGGAGAGGGATAGAGAGTTAGAAACATCCATCAGCTGCTTTCTGCACACCCCCTACTGGGGATGTGCCCACAACCAGGGTACATGCCCTTGACCAAAATCAAACCTGGGACCCTTCAGTCCACAGGCCGACGCCCTATCCAAGGAGCCAAACCAGTTAGGGCCTTTATCTTCTCTTACACCAAAGCCTGTGCTCTAGTAACGATGTGATCTGTTTATTGATAGCCATTCTGTCTTATCCACACCCCAGAGGTCTACTTCTGTCCCTGGGCAGGAAAGCTGGACCCACCCTTACTCATGGCGGAGAGGAAGGCTCATGCAAAGGACAATGGCTACGAACACCCCTGAGGCTGCAGAAGTGGTGGTATTTTCTCAGTCATCAGGAGGACCAAATCATGCCTTTTTGAGTCATGTGTCTTGCCTTTAAATTATCCCTGCTGAAAAGCTAAAGCCAAGCATGACAAACCATCGAGGCTATCATTTTGGGCTTGACTAGCATATTCTCCCATCCCCTTTCCTTCTGTTTATAGCACCCCCTCTGTTTGCTGAACTCCTTCCCATTCCTCAAGGTTCTGATGGAGCTATCATATACTGTGTCCCAATCTCAATCTCTAGCTGAAGGGTGGGCATGTGACCCGGGCTGGGCCTACAACAGTAACCCATCTCTTAGGCAACAGTTATTAATCTTCGGTTAGGGAGCTGACTCAGGAAGGTCAATGAGAGTCCATTCCCTGGACCGGGAAGAGATGAAGTCTCTTTATTCAAATGATGCTAAGTAGAGATGTTGGAAGATTGTAAACCTAAGGTTCTGTCTTGCCTTCTACGCTGGCAAAATAGAGAAAGCACATCTTCAATAGGAAATAATCAGAAGAAATTATGAGAAAGCTGAGAGAGGGAGAGAGGGAGAAAGAGAGAAAACCTGATCATACTACTTTTATTCCTAGATCCAGCCTTGCCCAAAGCCAAATCCACCTCTAGGTTGCCTAGGAACCCAAACAAAAATATTTCCTTTTTTGAGTTTTGAGTTGAGCTCATTTTAATTGAGAGTCTATCTCTTGCAATCAAAAGAATCTTTAGCGTAGTGAAGAAAACTAGAAAGCTTAGAGGTTGAGATGGAAATATATCAATAGATGGAATATTTTATGAGCTATTTCCACTATTATAAACAATTTACAAGGTAGTTCCACTCCAAGACAAAATACAAATTTGTGTACAGACCTATTGCAAAGATGGAGCTGTGTTTTCTCCCTGAACATTCCTCTAATTTCTACTTTAAAAAAGAAAACAGTCATAAGCTATTGGGGAAAAATACTCAAGTGACAAAACATTTTGATATGCTAAACATTCAGATATAAAGATTCTCTGTGTTTTTATTCTTACTGCTGGCCTGAGGCTTGTAGAGAAACACTGCTGGGGAGGTATTTATTACTATCTCCATACCCTGCACCAAAAACCATAACATAAAGCTTTCAAGTCATTTTAGAAAGTTATTCATAGGTGATAGTGGGCATCTTGAGGACAATTCTCAAAACTCTAAAGGTGAGTTTTGATCTCAGTTAAAGCACAGTCTAAACAGCACTTTACTGAATCCCACTAAATTAACAACATGAAGCAATAGAAGACCAATTTCTACATTTTAGTTTTTGCTTCTTCTCCCAGTGTGAAATGCTATTAAAGAATGTTTCTATAACCTAATGATATAGATCTTGATGCTCTGGCTAGGTAAACAGGCAGTCATGTGAGATTTTATGTTTTTCTGAAAAAACAAAAAACCCAAAAACAAAAAACAGATTTCTGAGTAAATCAGACTTAATGAAGATAATTTACTTCATCATTTTTAGGCTTAGGACTGTATTTACTCACTGAATATATTAGAG
This sequence comes from Myotis lucifugus, assembly GCF_000147115.1. NCBI lineage: Eukaryota > Metazoa > Chordata > Mammalia > Chiroptera > Vespertilionidae > Myotis > Myotis lucifugus. The sequence continues at coordinate 10,666,804 of NW_005871065.1, read as the reverse complement.
ATTTTGGAAAATACATACCAGTACCAGATTTCAATTTTGAATCCTTCGAACTAGTTATTTGAGGGCTACTTTCTGACTTAAGCCATGCAATGTGAAGGTCAGTGAACTGGGTCAAAAGCTTTGTAATCTTCACCTCTTTGAATGTTAGGTACTTTATAGATAAAATTATAAGATTGTTGTAAGTGGTCTATGCAGCCCTTCTAATCTATAACTTCCTATGAATATAAACACCAATACTAATCCCCAAAAATAGTGTTGTAGCATTTCTTTCGCTTGTACAAAATCAGCTCATTCTTATTTATTTCAGAGTTCTGGCATTTAATAAACATGAGTGTTGTTGTTTTTTGTGTGTGTTTTTTTGTCTAAGTGATCATAACAGTCTAATTGATTTATGTTCATAAAATATAAGGAACATACTTTTCTACCACCATTCCAAGGAGAAATGCTGACATGTAATTCATTAATTTGACTTATGACAAAGCACACGAAGAAAATAGTAGACTCAAGCATATTTAAAAATGCTCACGGAAATTTGATTAAAATGTATGGCTTTCTGCATGCTAGTATTTTAGTAAAGACTATTGTACTATAGAAACTAGTTCCAAAAGTTAGACAGTCTGCCTCTAATAATTTAAATAATTGGTAGAAGGGGAGGCCTAAATATTCTACATATTTTGTCCCATGACCTTTAAATTGCCAAAGAAAGATAAGGCTTTCAAATCCTTATTATGATCGCAAGAAAGAAGAGAGGATCATAAAAAACTGTCTAAACAATTCATTTGTCTACTCTCCAGTGATGGCAAGATCCTGGCCAATTAAAACATTCTATAAACTATGGATTTCATCGATTTTATAGATTTTATAAGTGATACACAAAATTGTTTATATGAATGAGAATTTCCCATAGCTTCATTAACTTACATATGTCAGTATAGTTAGCACATATAGAAAATCATTTATTTGTCATAGCAACCCTATGATGTAACTACTACTATTACCCTTAACTTACATATGTTAGTACAGTTTGCACACATAGGAAATCATTTATTTGTCATAGCAACCCTATGATGTAACTACTACTATTACCCTGATTGTACAGATAATTTAATTGAAGATGAGAGAAGGTGCATCGCTTCCACAGGACACAAGCTCACAAGGGGCAAAGCCCAGTGAGGAAGTCCAGCACCATGCCTCTCACCATGAGGAGAAGAACCAAGATTGACTTTGGAGGATCTTGTGTGTCCCCATCAGCTAGACCTTGGACAGTTTATAAACTATATAATGGTTTCTACTGAATCCTGTTTAGAGGGAAATATTAGAGAGTTCTTATTTTACCTGAGGATGTCTCTGATAGATGAGAAGAACATTGAAGCTGTATGTGAAGGTCACAGCAGGGAGCAGTTGAGCTGCCTAACTAATGGGTAATGGACTCCAATGAACAAAGCACTGTAGTGATACAGGAGGACCTGGTGGGTAGGAGTATATGGCCTTTAATGTCAATGAATGTAGGCCAGAGGCATAAATGTCTAGGGCCTGGAGGATTTTGCAAGACATTGCATTCTGTTGATCACTCATGCAATAAGGGAGAGTAACCTGATGGGAAATAGATGTTATGTGTCCGTCTACATCAGCGGTTCTCAACCTGTGGGTCGTGACCCCTTTGGCGGTCGAACGACCCTTTCACAGGGGTCGCCTAAGACCATCCTGCATATCAGATATTTACATTACGATTCATAACAGTAGCAACATTACAGTTATGAAGTAGCAACGAAAATAATTTTATGGTTGGGTCACAACATGAGGAACTGTATTTAAAGGGCCAGAGGGTTGAGAACCACTGATCTACATAAAGTCAGAGATTTCCTTCACCAATTAAGATCCCGAAGGAGTATTCAGACTGTGTTCCTGGGAGTCAAGACGTGCAATAAGCAGATGACCGACACCAATAAAGATGGTGGCCATGCGGGCGGAGGGGCTGTGATGACGTGAGGAGTTAAGCAGCAGAAGGTCTAAGTACTGACAGGTGCCGGGGTTTAAATCCCTGCGGCTGAGAGGTTTGCATCCACTTCAGACTTCACATGCATCATTTAGGGCGGCTTCACCAGTGTTGCCCAGGAGCCAATACCCATTAATAAACTGCTAGATGGGAACAAAAAAATCAAAAACAAAAATGAAGCCTTGGAATTCAGCCAGTGAACCTGCACTCCTGAAACACTGTTTGCAACTTCTTTGCTGCTGTACGTGTGATGCTAATGTGCAACTGTGGATTCCATAAGCAGCAACTGCAAAAGACTGGACTGAAAATAGGGAACAGAAAACATAGGAGTATCGGCTGAGTACAGTTCAAGCCCAGGGAAGGTGCACAGAGAGCAGCTAGACATGAGGGTTACCAGAGATGGTGTGACTTTTCCTTCTTTTTTTTTTCTTTCCTTTTTGAAGAAGCAGAATCAAAAATAGCAACAAGCTCAGCAAACAGCCTCTACAGCTGCTAGGGAAAGAACAGCCTTCATTCAAATGCACTGCAGAAAATACAGCTGGTCACATTGGTCTTTTCAGCCTTCCTCGTGCACATATTTAGCAACATAGTCAGTGGCGGTATCTTGAATATAAAAGGCACTGATAGCTATCTGGGATAACTCCAACTCAGTTAAGTTCTTCTTAAAGAGAACTTAACCAGTTCTTTTCCATTACGCCCAAATTCAGTCCTCTCTGCCTGTCCCAGATTCTTTGTTTTAAAATGGCATGTCTCCACCTTTAAAATAGAAAGGTGTGGGGTCAAAGTAGGTTTACAGTTGTGAGTACATGAAACAGAGTTCATTTTTGTATTATTATTTATTAATTATTGTATCATTTTCCATACAAACAATAGTAACCCTTTTGTCCTACTCTGTATAGAGAAGTCAGAGTATTAGAAGGTGAGATTTGGGCTGGTCCAGGTTTGTGACTGTACCAAGGAGATGAATAACAGGATGTTTCCTGCATTTGTTCAGGGTCAATATTCTCTTTTTTAAATGTACTTTTCAAGTTATCAACTGACAATTCTTAATTTTGAAGTGAAGTACATAGAAGGATGAGGTCCCCATTCTGTTACAATTTGAGAAATGGACTCAGCAGATAGGCATTTAGTGTCACCAAAGCTGAGCAGCCTACAGTAGTGGGGCCTGCTGAGGATACCAGATAATGAAGATGCCTGCCTTTCCTCTGGGAAAATGTTTACACTCAGACATAGGCAGAGCTGGTGCACAAATAATTTACAATACAAGGCAGAACAATTACATAGAAGAAAACATAGGCACTAAACTCCTGGGCCTGGTCTTAGAAAAGATTTTATGAATTTGATCCCAAAGGTAAGGGAAGTAAAGGCAAAAATAAATGAATGGGATTATATCACACTAAAAAAACTTCTGCACAGCCAACGAAACCACCAACAAAACAAAAAGGCAACCTACCGAATGGGAGATGGTATTTGCAAAGAACAGCTTTGACAAAGGGCCTGCAACTGAGGTATGTACCCTTGGCAGGAATCAAACCCAGGACCCTTCAGTCTGAGGTCTGATGCTCAATCCACTGAGCCAAACCAGCTAAGGCTAAAAATAATTTTTAAGGTAAAATGAATGAAATGCATGCACACACACAGACACACACACACACACACACACACACACACACACACACACACCTGCACATTTTCTAAGCAGATAGAAAGAGGGAGAGTTTACACCAAGGAGAAGGAATCAAGAAGTGTGTAGGGATGGACTGGACAGAGTTAACAGATGTTGACAGATGACTTTGAAATAGGTTGGTGGGAGGAGTAAACTTGAGAAACCATGAAGTCACTTAGTTCAGATATAAAAGAAAAAGCCAGAAGGGAAAGCTGAGCCATCTGGAAGGTTTTTGAGCAGGAGAGTGGCATGGTTAGGGCTGCTGTTTCAGAAACTATCCTACATACTCAGATATTTTACTTTTTATTATTGCTGCCCTCTGAGTGCAGGAAGACCAGTGAGAGAATTATACAGAATAAGTTTGGAAATGTAAGATTATTTCTCATAACCTCTTAGTAAAAAGATGGAATAAATTTCAAATTAAAATATTTATTCTAGACAGACAAGAAACATACAGACCAAAAAAAGGATTATGATTGCAAAGACTAATAATGGTCCCAATGCATTCAATGGTTCATCTAATCATTAGAATATTATTAATGCATTCTGACAAAATGGGGAAGGTTTCTATTATCGTCATTTTCAGAATGGGAAGCTCAGGATTCGCCTTCGGTGTCAGATCCTGGTCCTGTACCACCACGGTCATGATCCTCTGTGGCCTCCCACTAAGCCCCCTCATATTTCTTCCTGGCTTCCTTCTCTAGCAGTGTGTCCCTTGTGTTTTGACATTTAAAAATATCTTCAGTAAAAGCATCAAACAGCCCATCAATCCTTAGAGGGAAGGCAGGGGAGGGTTGGGGTGGGGGGTAAAAGATCAACCAAAGGACTTGTATGCATGCATATACTAGTAAGCATAGCCAATGGACACAGACACTAGGTCGGGGGGGGGGGGGGGAAGCATGTGCTGGGGTTAGGGGTAGCCAATGGGGAGGAAAGGAGCATATGTAATACTGTATGTAATACTTTAAACAATAAAGAATTAAAAATAAATTAAATAAAATATCTTCAGCTGGGTAAGAAGTCCTTCGCTACCCTTTATCTTTCTGTTTTTCTTCTTCATAAATCTATTTTGGGAGACATAGCCTGCAAATGTAGTTGTCAAGGTAAACATTTCTTGTTAGGGAAGAAAAATCTTGAAGGATTTTGGAACTGATTAGCAATATAATGTGGAAGGGAGACCAAGAAAACAGCACAGAAAACTCCCACAGATCTGTGTGACTATCAGAGCAACAGCACAGGAATTATGGACAGAACTAGGCTGGTGCAACTACAGCAGATATTAAAAGAGAGTTTAGCCCAGCCGGCATGGCTCAATGGTTGAGCCTCGACCTAAGAACCAGGAGGTCACAGTTCGATTCCCAATCAGGGCACAGGCCTGGGTTGTGGGCTGGATCCCCAGAGTGGGGCATGCAGGAGGCAGCCAATCAATGATTCTCTCTCATCATTGATGTTTCTATCTTTTTCTCCCTCTTCCTTCCTCTCTGAAATCAATAAAAATATATTCTTTTAAAGAGAGAGAGTGAGTTTAACTCTGAGGAACCCAGAAAAACACTCACCAATCAGCACAATATCCTTACCTGACAGTCAAAGCCTCGCAGTTGTTACCCAGGCTACTCCTTTGCCTACACTCACAGAGGTTAATTCAGTGGCCAATCCTCTGAGTTTTAAAATAGGAAAAATGTAGCTGACATACATATCAGGTTTTACAAAGATTTCCTTTACATCAGAAAATGTAGAGAATAATAATGGTGTCTGTGTGAGGTATGCTCATTTATTTAATAGGACAGACTTATCAAAAACTCACCTTTCCTCTTCCAAAAGGTCTGAATGGTCCTGAGATTAAGGAGTTGCAGAGTTTCAGGCGAGGTCTTTTTTTCCCAGCCTGCCATGTGGACATCTGCACTGCTTCCTGTACCCTTAGTATCATCTCTACTCATCTTAATCAGATACTCAGTCATACTGTGGCCAGGCCTTTTGCTTTCAGGAATTAAGAATAATTTCAGCCCCAGTAAGTGCTGGTATTTTTTTAAAATCAATAATGGAAGAGACATTCCTGGCCAGCACGGCTCAGTGGTTGAGCGTCAACTTATGAACCAGGAGGTTACAGTTCGATTCCGGGTCAGGGCACATGCCTGGGCTATGGTCTCAATCCCCAGTGTGGGGCTACCAGTAGCCAATCAACGATTCTTCTCATCATTGATGTTTCTATCTCTCTCTCTCCCTCTCCTTTCCTCTCTGAAAGCAATAAAAATATACTTTAAAAATAATGAAAGAGATTTTTTTCTTGAACTTCAAGCTTATCAGGGTTAATAATGAACTTCTTGCCAAGTAAATCAATATGAAAATAAGATTTGTTAGCACTTTAGTTGGAAAGCATCATAAAAAAAGATTAAACTTGGGGAATAAGCTTGGAAATTTGCCTTTTGAAGTCCCTTGTTTTTCTAGAACTAAGCACTCCCCATCAGGAGGAAGGCGAGCTCAAACCTAGGCCTAGACTGAGAGAACCAGGAGTCATCTTTACCTTATGCTGATCCAGCTTCATCTAAGAAAGGAATAGGTGCTTGTTCCTGGGTGTGAGGGGGACTCTGTGCCCAGCGGTAAAGTCCACCTTTCTTCTACCTCCTTAGGAGACACTCTCCTTTCCAAGCAGGTAGCTTGTGACCTCTTCAAGCTGAGGTCACTTGCGCCAGAGAAAATCACCTGCCAGACAGGACAATGTTAAGGTAGGAGTGAGAGAGGAAGCTTGTTCTTTTCTGGGAGATGTTGATTTTAAAAATGCCCAGTGAAGTAATGATTTCTCCAAAACCATGAATCTTTGATTGCAGAGTTCCAAGCACCTGGGTATTGGGGTAGAGTTGAGTGGGTGTGATGGAAGGGTCCCCCGGGAGCCCCAAGCTGCAGAGACAGCAGCATAACTAATTGACACGCTTTTAGTCAAGAGAGGCAAGCATTGGGAGAGAGGCTGGTTCACAGGTAGGTCCTGGCAGGTACCTCAAGCTGCAAACACAGCTACAGCTTGGTGGACCATGGCAATCTACATCCCATCTGACTAGGGGAGGGAGAGCGGCCCCTCTGGGCCAAGCGTGCTTGCCTTGGAATAAGCAGAGATCCCGAGGAGTGGCTTCGGTTGGGCCTTTTGGACACCAGTGAATGGAACATTTGCTTTTCCTTTCTCCCTCTTTTCCCAGGAAATGCAAAGCCATGGGCGTAGCTTGCAGAGCTTTCTGTTATAAAAGTTCACAGGGAGAAAGACTGTGCTAGACCAGCAGTCTTATGCAATTCAGGATTAAGGTATCAGGAGTACCTTATAGGAATGCAGACACTAAAGAGAAAGGTTTAAAAAAAGGTGTTGTTTAAATATTTATTAAGTATGCTAAAGAAAATAAGAAGGCCCTGGGAAGACCCGAGGGCTAGAGTTGCCTGCAGCTAAAGTTTCTAAAGTGAGTCAGAAAAAATAGTGTTTCTGGAGACATTCTGCTTGGAGAAGGCAGTTGCATAGTTTGGGTAATATTTTTATAGTTAACCTACTTATAGGAAACTTCCCCCAAAAGCATTTTAAATTCACTGTTGATAGAGTTTTGATAATTGGTGTGAACCTAAATTAAAATGCCTTTCCCCCTTTTTCTCCTCCCTTTTCTCTATCTATGTCTTTCTTCCTATAGGCACTATCTCTGTTCTTCTCTACAGATAATAATAGCATCCAGGTCTAGAGGGCAGCATGGTTTGGCTTCTGCTTGCTGGGGAGACAATTATTGTATAAAGTTCTTTTATGCACTGTGGTGTTAGCCTCTGGAATTTAACACTTTTAACATCTTATAGATGTGGGATGGTGGCTGTAATTCACTGCATTGTTCACTTAGCTCCTGAAATGGAAACAATGGAAATATAATAATGTTAGTGATACCATTGTAATTAGTCCTTGTCCAGAACCTTTTATAATAGAGGCCTTATCTAATCCAACACTTTTGACCATGAAATTTAACAGGTGACTGATCTGGATCTCTACTGCATGAGAAGTGAGATTTATTTGATTGAGATTTCTAAAGCTCTTGGACTCCTGATATTTCACCAGGAAATCTTGGTAAAATAGCACTAGAGTAGGAGTCAGACCTGGCTACTAAGAGCTGTATGGTCTTGGGCAAGTTATTTCCTTCCTGGGTTTCATTACCTTTAAAAAAGAAGGTTGAATTAGATGATTTGTCATGTCTAGTTATTAATAGAAAAGAAGCAAAGGGAAGGCCAGACATTATAGGCATGTCACTTGGGCAGCTTCACCAGGAAGCTGCAACTTTGCACTCCCCTGGGAACCACTGGCCTATTCCCTACAAAACACTGGGGGAAGGGACCCAACAAAGGGAAGATAGATGCATTACCTGTGAAGCTGTGGTGACATTGGGAAGGTACTTGCCTATCAGTAAAGCCTGGGGAGCCATGGACTGGCCAGAGTAGGCATGAAAGTGCGCAAAAATTGGAGAATACATAATCTTCTGAACAAAGAAATTTTCTCTCTTGTTGCTCTTGGTGTGCCTGGCTCATGACTCTTGGCTGTCTTACATTTGCCCATATGGTGCTCAGACATGTGGACCCCACAAGCAATGGACTAATAATGGGTTTCAGTGAGGACACACAAGCTAAACTAGTCTGATGCTGGACTGGACCTGGCTTCTACATGGAAAGGAAACTCTGGAACCTGCCTCTGATTTTAGCTCTACTAAAGCCCCGGCTATACTTCTTTGATGACTGGACTAAGGGAAATGGGACATTGGAAACTCAGGGATTTAAAGCCACACAAATAAAAATCACTCAATCTCCAGTGCAAGTCTCAGAAAATTCTTTTTTCTCAGGATATTGCAAGAAATCCACCCCAACTAGCTGCCAGGGGAGACAAGGCCCTCTCCCCTCTGTTAACATTAGCATTGACTTATTTCATCTTTGAAGGTATATAAGGAACTGAATTATTTCCAGTGGAAGGTGACTCAAACTTCAGCCATTGAGCTAGATACCCCAGACCACATCAGGAATTAGGGTGGGACCCATTGGCCAGAGCTGAGCAAAAGGAAAATATGAGAGGGGAAAAGCTTTGTATGTATCTTGCAAGTTTTATTTCTCTAAATTATCAGATAATAGAAAATTTAAGCAATACTAATATTATTCTAGTTTATGGAGAGTGTTCAGTTGGACTTTGTTGGTTGAAGCAATTGAACATAACTTAAGGTAATAAGATAAGGGTGATTTTCTGTCCTAGTGATTAAAGGGTATTTTTTTTCTTTTTCCTTAATTTTAGTACAATCTGCTGCACAGTGAAATATAAAGATTTCAATTTTATAGTTCCATGAGTTTTGACAAATGTATGTAATGCACATCCTGATTGAGATATAGATCATTGTGAGATTATAGAAAATACAAATATATTGATCTCTGCCCTTGTTTTTTGTTTTGTTCTGTTTTGGCACAGGACCCCTAAAACCCTTATAAATTCCTAAGTGATAAGAGACCTAGGAGCATCTTTTGTTCTAATGTAGCAACTCTGGTGGCTCCTGGATGAGGGCTGGTCAGCAGAAAGACCAAGCCATGATTAGAAGCTTTGAATTTTCAGTCCCACCCCAACCCCCATTCTCCAGAGAAGGGATGGGGGCTGGAAGTGGAGTTAATAATTGATCATGCATATGTAAGGAAGCCTCCATAAAAATCTCCAAAGTAAGAGGTTTGGAAAGCTTCCAAGTGGGTAAATAAACCCACACACAGAGGGTGGTACACCCAGCTCCACAGGGACAGATGCTCTGGGGCTTGGATGTGTGTCCCCCTGAATTCCATGAGCTGCTCTAGCAAATTAATCAAACCTGAGGCGGTGTGGGGGGAATCTTCATTCCATAGCAGGCCGGTCAGAAGCACAGGTGATTACCCGGGCTTGTGACTGGTGTCTGGAATGTGTACCTGCGTCAGCAGGTGGGGCAGTCTTGTGGGACTGAGCCCTTGGGATCTGACACTATCTCCAGGTAGGTAAATCCCTAGGTAGATAGTGTCCGAATTTAATTAAATTGTAGGACACCCAGCTGGTGTCACAGAGAATTGCTTAGTGTGGGAAAAATCTCCGCACATTTAATGATCAGAAGTGAACTATTTTATGTGAGCAGTAAAAGGCACTCGTAGGAGAAAAACACACAAGTGGAACTGGGTTTTTCCCTATGTAGAATTCCATTCATGATACAAACTTTTAACAAACTAAATAGAAGAGATTTCCTCGGTTAGATAATGGGCATGATAAAAGTCCACAGCTAACATTATACCCAATGGTAAAAATTGCAACTTGCTCTTTTTGGGTGGAGTGTTCCATATATGTCAACTAGGTTAAAATAATTGATGGTTTTGCTCAAACCTATATTCTCACAGGTGTTAGTCTAATGGTTCTATCAATTATTGAAAGAGAAGTGTTAAAATATTTAACTATAATTGAATTCAACTATATTTCTCCTTTTATTTGTCTCAACTATTAATACATTTATTTTGAAGCTCTGTTTTACTTAAAAACACAGTTAAGATAACTATGTCTTCCTAGTGAATTGACCTTTTTATCTTTATGAAATGTCTCTCTTATCTCTGATAATATTCTTTGTCTTGAATTATACTTTGTATGATTTTAATATGATCACATTAATTTCTTATGCTCAGTACTTTCTATTTTATATCATCTCCATGTTTTCACTTTCAGCTTCTCTTTATATTTAAAACTTATAAACAATATGTAGTTTGTCTGCTATGTTTTTATTTAGTCTGAAAAATCTCTGATCTTTAATGAGAGCATTTAGTTTACTTACATTTATTTTTAAAAAGGTTTTGTTTATGTCTATCTTTTCATTGTTTTCTAATTATCCACTCTACTCTTTGTTCCTTTGTTTCACTTTTCCTGACTTTAAAAAATATTATTTGAGTAATTTTAATCTACCTTGAGATAATATTTTACTACTTCTTATAAAATATGTAGTGGTATACTTTGAGCCACACTCTTTCTGTTTTTGTATTGCTATAATTATATTTTTCCACACATGTTATAAACTCACTGATACAGCATTTTTGTTTATTTTGATTTTAAAATATCAAGTCATTTAATGTAAATATAAGAAAAGAAAAGTCGTCTTGTTTTATATACACACATTACATGCATATATTTCTTCCCATAGAGTCAAGATTGTTTACGGTATCATTTATTTCCATCCAAAATACTTTCTTTAGCCTTTCTTAAAGTGCAAGTATGCTGGTGAAAAATTCTCAGAGCTTTCATTTATTTAAAAATGTTGTTATTGTACTTTAATATTTAAAGAATATTTTTCCTGAATGATAAGAATAGAATTATATTGTTAATTACTTTTTTCTTTAACACTTTAAAGATGTTGTTTTAGCCCTGGCTGGTGTTTCTCAGTGGTTAGAGCATCAGCTTGCACACGGAAGGGTTGCAGGTTCAATACCCTGCCCGGTCAGGGCACATGGGAGGCAACCAATCAATGGGTCTCTTTCACATCAATCTCTCTCTCTCTCTCTCTCTCTCTTTCTCCTCCTCCTCCTCCTCCTCCTCCTCCTCCTCCTCCTCCTTTCCTCCCTTCCACTCTCTCTAAAAAAAACCAATGGAAAAAATGTCCTCAGGTAAGGATTAACCAAAAACAATTTTTTAAAAAGATGTCATTTTATTACCCTCTGATATACATTATTTCTGATTAGAAATCTGCTATAATTTTATTGGGTTTTTTTTTCTATGTAATGTGTCATTTCTTCTTGTTACTTTAAAGTGTTGGATTTTTTTTGTCTGTATTTCAGCAAACTGTATAGATCTGTCTCTTATAATTATTCTACTTATTTATTTTAATTTCTTGGGTCTATGGGTCTAGAATTCTTATCAAAAATTGGAAAATGTCTTTTTTTTTAGTTCTGTGTGACATCTAACTGGGTTGCAGTTTTTTCTTTTATTGAGACTTAATTCACATGTAACATTAGTTTCAGGTGCACAACATAATGATTTGATATTTGTATATATTGTGAAATGATCAGGATAAGTCTATTTAACATCTATCACCATACGTACTTGCTATTATTGTTGCCACTGTGGTCTAAAGCTCAGCTAATTTTTCCTCATTTCTGAAATGCATCTCTATCTACAGTTAACCAACTTCTCTGGTCTGACTATACCTATATTTGATACCTGGCCTCATTTATGTAAGTTGCTACTGTTTCTGGATCTATAATTTCTTCCTGTGATTCAGTGCCTCAGGGTTCACTTGTATCCACCATTCCTTGCTAGCCCTGTAGAAAACATGCTCAGCATTTTATCTGGGTTTTGCTTATTGCTTTTGAGAATAGAAAGATTTCTTATCTTTTTCAAAATCCTAAATATAGCACACCTTTCAGAGGTGGACTGGGGCAATGTCAAATTGGTACAACATCAATATAAACAAAGCTAAGACAAATTTGGAAAACTGGTCTCAGAAGGATACAGAGAAGATTTTTTCTGATAATTTGGTTCCTCTTTCTTGGGTGGGACATTGGCATGATTAAGATTCTCCATGGGTATGAAGGGCAAAATCACCTTCCTCTTCCCACTTGTGTTGGGGATAATTGGTGAGAGAGATCACCAGCAATGACTAGGGGGCAGAGATGGTAGAGGTGAGGTAGAGATTTGGGACAGCTCTTGCCTTTTGTGGTACTGCTGACTCTGGATTATTTTTTTCTTTCTTGGTCTTGTTTAGACTCTGTATTACCATTTTGGAATGTTTTTGCCTCTTATAACTCCTCTTCCTTGCATTTGGTGACCTAAGATTTATCCGTGGCCTCCTCACACTTAGAAACAGATGACTCTACCTTTACATGATCAAGTGAGAATAAGGATTAGGTCAGGGAAAAGGGGTTAAGAAAAAAGACAGTAGGTTTATCTTTGGTCCACTCTTATTCACCAGATTAAGAGATCACAAGCTTTGCATAGGCTTAGAGTCTTTCTTTGCCTGGAGAGTTCTGTGAGGTCATCACCTTTAAAATATGTGGTGACTATAGACAGCTAAGCAAAAAGTCCTTGATTTGGGAGTTTAGCCAAATGCTTCTCTCTTACAATGCTTGATATTTATTCCCTAGTATTGTGAGAAGCAGATGAGCTTCTATAGAAGAGGACTTCTCAATCTATAAAGTCCTCTATGAATAATAATAACTACTTATTTTTATTATTATAACCTATATTTTTGTAAAGAGAGAGGTTGGCTGGGTCAACCCATTTGGAGATGGACTTCCAAGTCATAATAAACTATAGTTGGGCATCCAACATCTCTCTTAGGTGTGAAAAACAACAACACAGAACTGAACCTCCAGGCAGGAGATGACTTGCAGCTCCGATTCTTTTTATCACAAACAATGGTTTGCTTTGGGCTGCACTGTCTTTCCATTTCAGAGCTGGGTGATGCTGCCTGCCACTAGGTGACTCTTGCCTGGGCTGGGAGAGGGGGGTATGTCTTTTTCCTGAAGAGTGTAAACTAGGCGCTGTGGGCCCCAAATAGCAGAGTTGAGTCCCATTATGGTAATCGGCTTTCTATTCCATTGTATGCAAGTAAAACCTTATTCAGGGACTGCAGGATTTGCAGGGTCTATAATCACTAAAACGTCTGCCTATGTCCTGACAATGTGCTCTATGAGAGCAGTCACAGGGGGCGTTGAAGACAACCCATAGTTAGGAGGCTGGAGGTGAGCATTTTTATAAGTCTTACTCTTTGTTATGCCCACGTAGTGTGGGAAATAGCTGTTCGGAAACATCTGACCCCTTCATGTGATGGTGTGCTTTCCTCACATGTGGGGGAGACTTAGAAGTCTGAATCTTCGCTAAAAGTGCTTCCCCCAAGCTCCCTACACACCAGGTTGCCTGGTGAGTTTTAAGGATCAAACTTATTTACTCACTTCAAAAACATAAATGAGCTCTCTTCTATGAGTTTCTTCAGATGCAGTCCTTTAATATCTAATTTACAGCCAAGAAAAAGAAAGTAAAGTGGCATTTACTTGGAAAGGTTATCCACGTTCCTTCTCTGAATGCTGGCTTTCAGCAGATACTTAGTGTTCCCAGGCCATCTCAGTATAATGCAAGGGTCTGCTTATCCATGTTCTGACTATTTTACGCTCCCCAAAACAAACTATTATTAGTGATACCGTTGTAATAACCAGGTGATTAATAACTGGAAAGAAGCAAAGGGAAGCTGCCATTTAGATGCATGCCCAGTAAGGTCTGGGTGACGTGGGAAGATGCTTACCTGTCAGTCATACTTACGAACAAGTCAGTGGCCAGAATAGACGTGGCCACTGCAAGGGCCTGAAATCTGAGATACTTAACTCCTGAACAAAGGAAGTTCTTTCTCTTGCTACTCAGGCCTGACTCCTGGCTTGCAGGGCTCTTAGGCTCGGCACTGCTCCATGTGGCTCACAGCCACGTGGACTCCACACGGTGGACTAATGGACTTTAACTAGCTGGTGCTACATCAGACCCAGCTCCGCCATGGAACAGCAACTCTGGACACTGGCTTGGCTTCTAGCTCCACTAAAGACCCAGCCGCATCTTTCCTATGACTGGCTTAAGGGACATAGGACTTTGCAAACTGAGGGATGTAACTCTCCACAAATAAAAACCACTTGTTCTCCTGTGGGAGTCTTAGAAAATTCTTTTTCTCAAGATATCACAAGTACCCCACACTCACTAGGACTCCACCAGTGCAATTCTCTGGCAACATTGTTAGTCCTCTGAATACTATGAGAAATACACTTCATTGTCCCCATTTGATGAAGTATCGATTAAAGTGGGACAACTTCCCCAAGATTACATGACTGCTAAGCGATAGAGATGAAATTCAAAATTCAAATCATTTAACCACTATGCGTGCTGTCTCCCAGCCTCCCAGGAAGTAATTTTCCAGACATTACCCAGCACATGAGTAATGGAACCAGGATTCAAATTAAGGTCTTTCTAATTCTCCAGCCTCACTCTTTCCACTTCTGACTCACCCTTTTTCATATATATATATATTAGGAGCCCAGGGTGCAATTCGAAATCACATGACGCCGCCCACCCTCCCGACCGGCTCTGCCTCCCTCTCCGGCCCTTGAAGCAGCTTCGGCCACTGCTGATCAGGCCCTCCCCCAGCGCAGGCACACGGAGGCCCCTGCCACCCCGCCCAGGACGCTGGGTGCTCAACCTCCTATCCTATCGACCCATTATGGCGTCCCGGTTAATTAGCATATTTCTCTCTCTCTCTTTCTCTCTCTCTCTCTCTCTCTCTCTCTCTATATATATATATATATATATTTGTATTTATTTTAGAGAGGAAAGAAGAGGGAGAGAGAATCACTGATCAGCTGCCTCCTGCACGTCCCCCACTGGGAATTGAGCCTGCAACCTGGGCATGTGCCCTTGACCAGAATCGAACCCTGGACTCTTCAATCCACAGACCAACACTCTATCCACTAAGCCAAACCAGGTAGGGCTGCCTCATTCTTTTTCATGATCCACTGAGGAGATAACAGGCAGCCTTCAAGTGCTAAGAGGCAGAAAACTCTGCATAAATTAACTCCTCTCCCAGAAAGTGGAAGATAAGATAGTTAACATTTGTTTCACACTTTACATGTACAAAACACTTTAAAATGTTCAAGGCTTTCAATGCTCACAATAACCCTGAGAAATAAGAATTCTTATTTCCATTTCCATTTGAGGAAGCCATAGCCAAAGACACAGGCATTTGCTCAAAGTCATAGTATTCAACTCTAAGCCCCGCATCGGGCTTCAGACTCTTTGGTGTTCCCAGTGTACAATTTTGCATAAACATCTCACCCTTTAGGAAGTTGAATTCTTATTTTCCTTTGAAATGAATCAGAGAGTTATGGTACCTTTTGTGAATGTAAAATTTGCATGAGATAAGCAGTTTTTCAACTTCAGCATGGGCATTTGGATGTTCTTGCCAAAGTAGAACTTAGAACCTTACCTAGGGTTACCTCATTATATTCAACATAGCAGGGGCTATGTAATGATATATATGACATAGTATCTGCTAATAATAACTAGTTTCCTTCCTTTTCTTATCCGAATTCTCCTTTTGCTAGGACTGCTGTACACTCTGCTTCCCAAGGCCTTTCACTGATGGTGGAGAAATGAATCCAGCAAGTGTGTCCTTCTGTGGCCAGTAGTTAGACAGATGTGAGATAGCAAGAAGGTTAGGCCAGGTACAGGAGGTCACCAGGACAGAAAGTAAATCCCAGGTGCCTAGCAATGGGCAAAACTGGGAAAACAAGGCCCTCGCCCCCAGGGTAACCTTCCCTCCCCAGCACATCGCTGGGCAGGCGGTATAGACCCCCTGACACTTCATATCGCTGGTCGTTTAGTTCGGACCCTCCCCTGACCTTTTCTCCCCTATCCTTTCTCCCCTGGCATGTTGCTAGTCATGTGGGAAACAAACAAGGGGGCCTGAGAATAGCCCTTAAGCATTAAGCCCCCAGGACAATGAGATTCTGACCTGCCTCAGTTGTGTTTCGGTTCCAGGCCCAGTAAAGCAGCAAAACCGGACAAGTGACACCAAGGCTGTCCTCAGGACCAGCTGCATTGACTAATGACTACCTGCCCTGGTGCCTACTAATCAGTGGAGCCACAACCCTGAAAGAACACACCTGAAAAGCTGATGAATATTCTATTGAGATCCTCCTCCTGGGACCGCCCCTAAAATCCCTTAGGAAAGAGTACCCTCTATGCCTGCGCCTTTCCTCTCTCCACCCCCACCCCAGCACATTTTGCTTACCTCTCTTTCTTCTAGGCTCCAAGGGCCCTCCTTTTGCCTCTATAATTTGTTTCCTACGCCCATTTCTTTTGTGGGTCACTTCTTCTATCTCTGTGACTTTTTTGTTTTGTTTTGTTAATCTTCATCCCAGGCTATTTTTCCATTGATTTTTAGGGAGAGTGCAAGAGAGAGGGAAAGACAAAGAGAAACGTCGATTTGAGAGAAACACATTGACTGGTTGCCTCCTGCACGAGCCCGCCCAGGCTGGGGAGGAGCCTGCAACCAAGGTACATGCCCTTGATCTGAATCGAATCCCGGACCCTTTGGTCCACAGGCTGATACTCTCTCCAACAAGACAAACTGGCTTAGGCTATCTCTGTGACTTTTGAAATAAACTTTCTCTTATAGTTTGAGTCTTGGCTCTGAAGTCTTTTCTATCCAGAATTCAAGTACCGAGGTTGCTCAACTGAGGTCAGGTCAGACCCCACGGGTGTAACACCTGGTGTATTTTTCACGAGACAATGCCTCCTGCCACAGGGATGAACAGTAGTGAGGGCCTACTCCCATTGTACCCTGGGCTTTCTGGGGTGAGCAGAAGTAGAATCCTGGTATACTTCAGCCTCCTGCCTGAGTTCCGATTTTCCTGCCTGACATAATGTCTGCTCATGTCCCCAAGCGATCTGTGTTGGATACATTTGCTTTCAACTTTTCTAGCTTACTTAAAGGATACATTTGACTTGCTAATATGGAAGGTAATGTGATGCAGTTTTCTCAGTTCAACACAGGACAAAAAACCCTGGCAAGAACAGCAGCAAAAAACATCCAGGACTGTGATTAAGCCATTGAAATGAGAGTAGAGAAAACAGAAAATGAAAAGTAGAACATCTTTTTGCCTTTTTGAGGACATGCTTCTGATTAGAGAGAAGGTCTCTGTTTCTACTACTTCTGAAGATGAAAATTTTAAGGTGAACTCAATTTCCCGAGTCAGGAGCAGGAGTAGAAGTCAGTGTCACCTGCCACATGCTGCCCTGTGGTAAGAAAACAACATTCTAAAAAAGGCCATGCTCTAAATATAACCTAGAAACGTGCTTTTAAATGATGGCATCATCTTTTCATTTAAAAGGAACATACCCAAATAAAAGTTAAAACACCAGGGGGTAGGGGAGGCCGGGGGAAGGTCAATGGGGGGAAAAAAAGGAGACATATGTACTACTATCTGTAGTACTTTAAACAATAAAATAAAATTTAAAAAACAGTTAAAACAATTTTCATTAAAAACTTACATTGAGCTCCAAATTTTTACTACAACTATAATGGTTGTAATAACAATGACAAACTAAATGTTTTATTTCAAAGATCTATAACATGGCTTCATATATACCATCAGTAATGTGTGTGTATAAAAAAATCTGTATAATTAAAATCTGTATAATATATTAGATTCTATAAGTATATGGATAACTTTTTTCAGTAAAATATATATTGATTTGAAGCTTTTCCGAACAACACATTTAAGAGAAGGTAAACTCTGAGAAATAATACCAGCTAAAAGTTTGCAAACACTATTCAACAAGTCTATGGTATAGATATTATGTGTATTGCTTCAGTTATTAAGTATTTACTGACCTTAAACATTATGCCATATACTATATGTGGTGCTAAGAATACAGAGATAGTAGGTTAAACCATAATTGCTGTTTTTATAAATTAAAAACAGTTAATAGCAACTTAAACAGCAATTTAACGTGACATAAACTAAGTCAAACATGATCCTTGTCCTTTTGGGCTTAGTCTGGTAAGGAAGATAGGCTTATAAACTGATATGTGCAAGTGTAGGGTGAATAATTAGAGCAGATTTTAAAGGGTAAGTTATATTTTTTAAAAAGTAGGAGCAGAATGGGTGGTACAGCAACAGATGGACTCGGCTACAGTGCATTAGAACACTGAGGACGAGTTGAAGACTGGAGAAAGGAAATGCAATACATCATTTCTAAAAGCTTGGCTGAGAAGCTGAGCGCATCATTGTGTCAGGATATGGGTGTGGTTTGGGACATACATGTTTGCTTTTCTTTTAAGAGGGGAGAAGGATGTTTATGTGCTGAAGGGGGCAAGGGGTCAGGAGGAAGGTTGTGGAGAGTGACCCTGAAGAGGCCAGAGGAGAGAGCTTCTGGCATGGAATGTTTGAGTCCTGGGATAACATGGACTGTGTGCCCAAGATTTAGCAAGCAGGAAGCATGCAACAAATGTTTCTTGAACTAAAATAAAAGCAATGCTAGATTTTTCTATCTAATTTTTGATAGTACATTGTTCTTCTCCCAGGAAAATAGTGACTGAGAATCAATTCTGGGGAAGTCTTGAGATTTTATTTCTAATTTTTTTAAAGTAAATAATGTCATGAGGAAAGAAAAAGAAAAAAGAAGGGAAACAAATATTTATTTAAAAGATTTTTGAACAGAGCCCAAAGCTTAGTAAAAAAACAGTTTGGGGTAGAAGCAAGAAAGAGAGCAACCTCCAATGCAAAGAGGATGAGCCATGCAGTGGAAAGATGAATGAATGAAGACTGATAAGATAAAGGTGTTAAAGATGAAAAAAATCATGAAAATGATGGGTTTTTGAGGCTTAGAGTATATAGTATTCTAGAAGAGGCAGCAAGAAAACTGTTAGTCCCATTTGATAGAAAGAATGTTGTTATTAATTACTTTGTGTGATATAATGGCTGTCCCTTTGACTGAAAGCTAATCCATAGAGTGTGTGAGTCAGTGAATGGACAATTAAAAGAGGGTTACAGTGCTCTGTGATCCACTGAGGAGGCATCAGAATCAGATGACTGCTAGAGTAAAATAATCCCACTTTCTAAATTAACGGGAGGGGGAGGGGGAGCTAAACAGTTAAGGAATATAAATCTAAAATTCTGAAGTTAAAGTAAAATAAATGAGAAAATTTTCAAATATTTCAGGCCAACTCAACTCCTATTTCAGAGCTCTTGCCCCACGGAGTACTTTCTTGAAAGGACAAAGCTTATATATCACCTCCATGATATAAAGACGAACAGGGCTGCTCTGCTGGCGGCTGGTGGGGACCCAGAGCACCATCATTTCAATTCTCCCTCCTCCTCGGCCTGTCCCTTTTTCAACCTGCCCCTTTTCCCAGCCTCCTGTCTGTAAAGACATCTCCATGGATCTCAATGTGAAAACTATTCTGTAATCTATTTAGTCTTTTAAAAACGATCCTTGTTTTTGGAAATTTTATTCAAGTGACCTCAACATAACTCTCTGAATCCCAAGTCCCACCCCCACCCTCTTCCTCCCACCTCCCAGAACTCACTACTGCCAGCTTCCCTGGAGGCGGGCACTAGATCAGTGATGGCGAACCTATGACACGCGTGTCAGAGGTGACACGCGAACTCATTTTTTTGGTTGATTTTTCTTTGTTAAATGGCATTTAAATATATAAAATAAATATCAAAAATATGTCTTTGTTTTACTATGGTTGCAAATATCAAAAAATTTCTATATGTGACACGGCACCAGAGTTAAGTTAGGGTTTTTCCAAATGCTGACATGCCGACCTCAAAAGGTCCGCCATCACTGCACTAGACCATAAGTGGCCCGGAATCACCAGTTAGTGGGCTGGGTTCCAGGTGGTGCCAAGTGTGTGTCTGGATTATGTATGTTTGTTACTACTTCACAGAGGGGCTGTGCTATGTGGCACCCACTCCTCCCCCATGTCCTTCACCTTGTCACCAAGGGGAGGACAACTGATATTACTAAGAGTTGGAAGCCTCAGACTGCTAACTCTTTGTCTGATACCCCAGGGGTCAAAGAGAGAGAGAGAGAGCAGATCAAGTAAATTGGAGATATTCTTTAAGCAAAGTACCGACGTTTTTAAGAGCATGGACTTCACCTCAGATGGATCTAGCTTCGACTCCTGATAATAGGCATTACCTGCCAAGAGAGTCTAGCTGAATGACTTTACCTTTCTGAGTCTCAGTTTCACCAAATGTACAAAGAAGACAGTAGTCTCTATGAATAGTTTTGATTTTTAGAAAGGATATAGATAAAATTCCTAGCACCATTCCTGGCTCAGGGAAACCACTCAATAAGTAATAATTATTAGTATTGTTTTTTTGTTTTGTTTTTTGTTTTTTTTTAATATTTTATTGATTTTTCACAGAGAGGAAGGGAGAGAGACAGAGAGTCAGAAACATCGATGAGAGAGAAACATCCATCAGCTGCCTCCTGCACATCTCCCACTGGGGATGTGCCCGCAACCCAGGTACATGCCCCCGACCGGAATCGAACCTGAGACCTTTCGGTCCGCAGGCCGACGCTCTGGAAACCACTCAATAAGTAATAATTATTAGTATTGTTTTTATATGGTCTATTTTTTTCTCAACTTTTCTAGAACCTTATGATGAAATGGCTTCTTACATACAATGCATCAGGGTTGGGATAATGTATACACCAGAGCCGCCTGCTTAAGGTGGATCGATACTGCTAGCACCAATACTTCCCCGTCATAACATTCTACTTAAACAATCAATAGACAAATAGAAAGACCTTAATGATTTAGCATATCATTAGCATAATGCAGTGTCTGCTTGGAAGGCAACCTGAGCTACAATGGGAAATTTGAAGTAAGTGATTTTTTAAAAGGCCATTCTGCTTTTTTGGCAACTCTCCATTGACAGCATGTTACTTTTGCTTTCTTTGTCAAGCACAGAAAAACAGGAAGCACAAAATCAATTCGGACGGGGGTGGGGAGGGAGAGCTGGCAGAGACACAAGCTGTTTTGCGCAGTAGGGTCTGATCCAGATTTTGCAACAAGAGATGGCTATGAACTTGGCCAGGGTCTCCCGCTAGGCTGCTAGCACCTTTGAGCATTTTTGGACACACAGAGAAATTCTTCTGTACATGTGGGGTTTGTGATTCTCTCCCCAGGACCTGGCTTTTTATTTTATTTTTTATTTTTTATGCCTGCTGGGTGTGCAGGGCCGTGGAGTAAGTGGGGGATGAGAAGACTGAGACATGGACGTAGACAAAGCTTTGCAATGTATTAGCTATGGGACCTCGATAAAATATCTTAAAAACTTATGACATCTGTTTTTTTCTTCTATGAGAGCACTAGACAAAGAGGACGAGTTTCACACTCAAATCCCAAGTAAGGCAGGTTCTGTGGGAAAGCAGTGGAGGTGACCTGGAGAGGCTGGTCTGGGCTGTGGGCAACCAGATATCTGGTGCCCAACCTAAGGCATTAAAATTAATAAAAAATAGTTATGTTTCAAGAGAGAACACTTGTTGGCTGTCCTTTTGAGCCCTCTGGACCAGGTTATGTGTAAGGTCCTTTTCGGTTCTATGATCCGGGCTATGCTGGTACCAGAAGTAGCGCCAAAGGATCTTGAAGAATGTGAAACTAGAGCCACTTACCAAATAACACTTAGCTACTCATTGTAAGAAAAGTTTCATAATGAACAACATAAACTGATGAACAAAAACAGATCCAGAGACAGAGAAGCATCGATCAGACAGTCAAACCTCAGAGGGAAGGTGGGGGGGGGGTAAGGGAGAGAGATCATGCAACCAAAGGACTTGTATGCATGCATATAAGCCTAACCAATGAACACAGACACCAGGGGGTGAAGGCATGAGTTGGGGTGGCGGCGGGGGGCGGGGGGGGGGACACACAATGGGAGGATAAGGACACATATGTAATACCTTAATCAATAAAGAAAAAAGAAATTAATTAAAAATAAATAAATTTTAAAAATTTTAAAAAGAGAAAAGTTTCAAGTGTGTAAAAAATAAGCTTGCTCTAGTTATACTAATTCTAAAACTAAATGAATTCCAGTTTAATGAGAATGAAATCTAGGATTCATAGCTAGCTTCTCAGGAATATGTAAGCATACCAAAAATGTAGTACTTTGAGGAAGATCTACTAGATGATATTAGCTCCAGAATCAATTATCATCTTTCATGCAACTAGATACATACCTAGCAGACCGAGCTTCCCTTAATGGCCACTCAGCAGGGACTCAATCCATCTGTCTCCAGTAAAAGAAAGAGGAAGTGTTTTATTTATAGAACCACTAAAATATCCACTGTTGCTTTATTCTGCGTTTTAAAATAATGAAGAAAACTCTTCAGCCCAAATAGGACTTTATTGATCAACTCCCAAGTCCAAAGAGTAAGAACCTAGAAGGCAATGACCCAAACTATCACGTGATAGACAAGCATCTCAATTTATATAATTTAAAGAGCTCCTGGTTCTGCAACACACCACGTCTTATAGGTAGTGAGCTCCATGGAACATCAGCGCCAAATTAGGATTAAAAAACACACACATGCTTTGTTTTGAAATAATTACTCTGTAGGGCAGCGGTCCTCAAACTACAGCCCGCGGGCCACATGCAAATACAAATATTGTATTTGTTCCCGTTTTGTTTTTTTACTTCAAAATAAGATATGTGCAGTGTGCATAGAAATTTGTTCATAGTTTTTTTTTAAACTATAGTCCGGCCCTCCAATGGTCTGAGGGACAGTGAACTGGCTCCCTGTTTAAAAAGTTTGAGGACACCTGCTGTATGGGTTCATAGGAAATTGCAATGACAGCACAGAAAAGACCAGAGTACCTTCACCCAGTTTCCTTCTGCTGGTTACTCTTGAGTACACTCTCAAAACTAGGAAACTTGACATTGGGATAAAGCACATGGATGGTTCTGTCATTGCATGGGCAGATTTGTGTACCCACCACCAGAATCGAGATACACAACTATTTCATTGCCACAAAGTTCTCCATGTGGTAGCCTTTTGCAGTTGCCCTCATCTTCCTACTCCCACCATCCCTGATCCCTGGCATTAACTTGCTCTCCATTTCTATAATTGTGTCATTGTGAGAATGTTATACAATGGATCATATGGGAAATTATACAGTGACTTTTTTTATATTGGATTTTTTTCACCTGGCATAATGTCCTAGAAATGTATGCAAGTTGTCCCATTCCTTCCTATTTTTGTGCATTCTTTTTATTACAGAACTAGGGACCTGGTGCACGAATTCATGCACATTGAAAAGAACCGTGGGCCACAAGGCTGCGGTGGGCACAGGGGCGGATCTTGACCCATCCTCCGTGCCCCCACCCGGCCCCTTCCCACTGCGAACCCCGGTCCCCTGTCTGCCAGCAGTGGGTGCAAGGAGGGGGAGGTGGAGAAGCCCTGAGGGGTGATCAAGGCCCGCTGGCAGCCCCCACCCTGCTCCCTCAGCACCTGGGAGCGGCGGCCCTACCCTTGCTGCCACAACTGCCGGTCGCTGTCTTTGGGGTGATTGGGGTGCGCCAGCAGCGGGTGTGAACACCGGGTAGGACCACGGTACATGGGGCCAACACCCACCATGTTCCGCACGTGCCCCCTAGTGGTCAGCACACATCATAGCGAGCAGCCAAACTCCTAGTCAAGCATCTGCCTGACAGGACAATTTGCATATTTGGCTTTTATATAGTATATAGATAATATTCTATGCCATGGGTTTGTTTAACTGTTCACCTATTATAGGACAGTTGTTTCTAGTTTAGGGCTTCTTAAAACAAAGTTGCTATAAACAATCACATATGCTTTTTTTGTAGACATAGATTTTTTTAAAAAAATGTATTGTTGACAATATTACAGAAGTTCCCCCATTTTCACCCTGTTTGTACCCATCTACCCATCCCTTACCCTAACCCAGGTCTTTACCTCACAATTGGCTGTGTCAATGGGCTATGCATATATGCATATGTGTTCTTTGCTTACTCTCTTCCCATCCACCCAACCAACCCCCTCTGAGATCTGTGGGTCTGTTCCATGAATACATGCCTCTGGACCTATTTATTTCATCAGTTTATTTGAAAATGAATTGTATTTTAATAAACACTGCCTTTATAATTATTCAAAGTGTATGTATACATTTTGGGGGGAACTCCCTATATATGTTATGTTTTCTTATCCATTCAGCTATCCTATGTCTTTTGATTGAAGCATTTGATCCATTTACATTTAAGGTTAATGTTACATACTTATTTATTGCCCTTTTTATTTCTTTATACATATGTTTCTCTTCTTAAAGCTGTCCTTTTAATAATTTCTTGCAATGCTGGTGGTGGTAATGTACTCCTTTAGCCTTTTTTTTTTTTTTTTTTGGTCCAGGAAGCTCTATATTTTGTCTTAAATTTTAAATGATAGCTTTGCTGGATAGAGCAGTCATAGGTTCGGGTCCTTGCTTTTCATTACTTTCAATGCTTCATGCCAATCCCTTCTGGCCTGGCATGTTTCTGTTGAGAAATCAGCTGACAGCCTAATGGGAACTCCCTTGTAGGTAACTCTCTGTCTCTCTCTTGCTGCCTTTACTATTCTTTCTTTGTCTTTCAGGTTTGTCATTTTAATTATGATGTGTCTTGGTATGAGGTTCCTTGGGTTCATCTTGACTAGGACTCTGTGCTTCCTGAACTTGTGTGGCTTTTTTCTTCACCAGGTTAGGGAAGTTTTCTGTCATTATTTCTTTAAGAGGTTGCCAACCCCTGTCCTTCATTTGATGCTTTTATACCATTTACATTTAGAAGTCCAATGTGCTACCTATTGTACCAGGAAGCCACCTATTAGATTATTTACATTTAATGTGGTATTGACATCATAGGGCTTACATGCCATTTTACTTTTTGTCTTGTTTATTCTGTTATATGTTTTTCTGTTGCCTTTTCCTACCTTCTTTTAGGTTAGTTAAACATTTTATTTCAGAATTCTAGTTTTGATTTATCAGTAGCATTTTTTAGTATATTTCTTTATATAGCTTCTGATACAAAGATTTTTAGTGGTTTATTTAGGCATTCTATTATATATGCATCACTTACACAAGCCTTTTGATTCTTCTAGCTTAAGTAAAGTTTAGAAGCCTTTCCTTTTTTTACCAGACCCACTTATAATTATATGTGTATATATATTTCCTCTCCATACTTTGAGAATCACATCAGTAAATGTTATAATATTTGTTTCAACTTAGAAAATTTAGAAAATTCAAGAGAAGAAAATGGATATTTAGTCATATTTTACCCCTTTAACTTGGTCTTTCATCTGCCCTAATGTTTTGAGGATCCTTCTCTTATCATTTTCTTTCTTTTTAGACAACCTCTTTTCGTCATTCTTCTAAGGTAGGTCAGCCGACAACAAATTATCTTATTTTTTCCTCATCTCAGAATGTCTTGCTTGATTTTTCCTGTATTTCTAAAAGATATAGAATTCTGGTTGGCACTTTTAAAATTTTAGCACTTGAGAACATTGTGCCACTTCTTTCTGGCCTCTTAAGGTTTCTGATGAGAATTCCACTGTCATTCAAGTTGTTTTCATCTATGAGTAAGATTTTCTTTCTTACTGCTTTCAAGATATTTGTTTCCTTTTTGTTTTTATTTTATTTTTTGTGTGAATCCTCACCTGAGGACATTTTTTCCATTGTATTTCAGAGAGAGGGAGGAGGAGCAAGAAAGAGGACAGAAAGAAACACTGATGTGAGAGAGACACATCGATTGGTTGCCTCCTGCTTGCACCCCAACTGGGGCCAGGAATGGAGCTTGCAACCCAGGTACATGCCCTTGACTGGGAATTAAACCTTCAGTGTGCAGGCTGATGCTCTAACTACTGAGAAACACCAGCCAGGACTGTTTTGTGTTTGTTTGTTTGTTTTGTTTTTAAATAAGTTTGACAGTGATGTGTCTTTGCATGCATTTCTTTGGATTTATCCTGTTTGGAATTTAGTTTCTTGAGTCTTTAGTTTTAAATCTTTTACCAAATTTCAGGAAATTTTATCCATTATTTCTTGAAATACTTTTAGCTTCTTTATTCTAGTGACTCTAATAACATAAATATTATATCTTAATTCTTATAGTACCCCATATCCCTCAGGTTGTATTGATCCCCACCCTGTCCACCCATCTATTTTCTGTCTGTTGTTAAGATGGGCAATCTCTCCTGTTATATCTTCAGGTTCACTGATTCTTTTCTCTGCCACCTCCATTTTGTTCTTACATTTTGATCCTACCCATTGAGTTTTTACTTTGGCTACTATATTTTGTCAGTGATTTTTAAAATTGAAATCTAAACACTTTGGATATTTTTTTAATAAGACTCTGGATCCTACTTGAACCTTTTGTTTTATGTGGTTTATTCTAACACCACTCTAGCAAAAGGAGAGCTTACTATCTCATTACTGCCCAGTAGGAGGCAAAAGTACCTTTTCTCCTCTTGTCCTGCACTTACACTAGAGCTGATGTGTTCCTTGTTATAGCTGGGTGGGTGGAATATTGTACCACTTCTTCCTGGCCTCTTAAGCTTTCTGATGTGCATTCCCCCCACTAGACCTTCACTGATACCATCCTGGCTAAGAGTGGCAGGAGTGTCTTATTACTGCTCCCCAAGTGACCTCCACTCACATGATGGGGCTGGGGTGACTATGTTATTCCTGTGTGGTGGTGAAAATTCTGACTCTGTATGAATGCTCTGATATCACTTCACGGAGGAGGTGAAAGAGCAATTGGTAGCTACCAGATCAAATGGAAATTCAGGTCTTAATTGACATCTCATGAAAGCAGGGGGCTCAGTACCATCCAGCAGGGTGAAACTTTTGTACTTCCTACACAGTCTTTGATATCACCCTGTCCAGGGGGTTGGGGCACCTTATTCTAGTCCAGTGATGGCAAACCTATGACACGTGTGTCAGAGGTGACACGCGAACTCATTTTTTTGGTTGATTTTTCTTTGTTAAATGGCATTTAAATATATAAAATAAATATCAAAAATATAAATCTTTGTTTTACTATGGTTACAAATATCAAAAAATTTCTATATGTGACACAGCACCAGAGTTAAGTTAGGGTTTTTCAAAATGCTGACATGCCGAGCTCAAAACGTTCGCCATCACTGTCTAAGACTAGTCGTAAGAGGGTAAGCATCTGGGCTCTCTACTCAGTCTCTGGCGGCAGGGGTGGAAAAGCAGCCACAATTTTCTGTCGTGTTTGGCTAGAGCAGAGTGATTATTGCCTAAAAGATTTTCTGTGTTTCTAGACTGCTCCTTCCCTGGTCATTAGACTACAGAGAGAAACATTTTATTGGGGCTTTGTGGTTGGTTTGTTTTTGTGTGTGCCCATTGACATTTCCGGGTTGCAAACTTGTTTAGTATTCAGTCTGAGATATAAAAAACAAGGAGAAAACTCAGGAGATGCATCGCCATTGTGTTCTGTGGGGCCTGAGGTCCCTAGTCTGTCTTCCTTCTTCTCTCCCTTAGAGTCTCCTTATGTTTGTTATACATGTAATGTCCAGGGCTTTTAGTTGTACTGAGTGGCAACTAAATATAAGAAGGTATTTCTACTCCATTCATCCAGAAGCAGATATTCCCCCAAATCAAATGTATTTGGCCCAGATTATTTCCATTCTTGTACTGGTTTTTTATTAAACCTTTAGCTATATTTTCCATGTACTT
Organism: Myotis lucifugus; assembly: GCF_000147115.1. NCBI lineage: Eukaryota > Metazoa > Chordata > Mammalia > Chiroptera > Vespertilionidae > Myotis > Myotis lucifugus. Next base: position 10,638,870 of record NW_005871065.1, on the reverse strand, counting down.
TCTGACCCAGTTATAGAAGGATATAATAAATGTAAGATAAAATTGTTTTAATTTTAAAAAATGGGATAGCCAAAAAAAAAAACCATCAGGAAAAGGAAATGCATTTTCACTTTTTTCAACCAAGCATTCATTTATCTGAGCAGAACAGAACCCAACAATGTGTTCTTTCCGCGGCTTATATTGCTTCTACTTTAAAGCAGAAAGCAAGGCATTTAGGAGAACTGAGCTGTTTTAGAAATTGTATATGTTTCTTTGGGGGATAAATTTATACCAGACAGTAATTTAAGAACCAAAAAGAAATTGCTCTAGTAAATAAAAATGTGTATTATGACTGGATAGTATACTCTAAACATAACTCTATTTTTGAGTACCACAATGAAAATGTAAAAAGACTTTTCTGCAAAGGTAATCCTCACATAGGTATTAGCAGCTGACGTTTGACTAGATTTAAGCTGACTGGCACAATATTGGTGGCAGTGGCATATGTCTTACCTGATTTCCAATATTGGTGTCTTACTGGCAAAGGCATTACTTTTCTGCTTTCCTGGATTCCAATTGAAAAGGAAATTGAAATTCAAATTAATGTTTTGGCAAAACAGTATGTAAATGATAATGAGCATATGTATTTATTTGTGATGAGGCAGTTGAGTATCATTTAGATTAAGATTAAACTGGGAAGTCTACAATGTGATTTTCTACTTAACTTTATCCTACTAGACACTGTTCTGCATAATGAACTGGTTCTTAAACACATACAGTATTTTTATTTTTAACCCTCACCCGATTAAAAATGAGAATATGTTTTCATTGATTTTAGAGAGAGTGGAAGGGAGCGGGAAAGAAAAAGAGAAACATTGATGGGAGAAAGAAACATCAATCGGTTGCCTCCTGCATGCACCCCAACCAGGAATTGAACATGCAACCTGGGTATGTGCCCGAACCCATGACATTTTGGTGTATGGGATGATGCTCTAAACAACAGAGTCATATTGGCCAGGGTACACACACAGTATTTTGAAAAACTTTAGAACTACCAGCATACACAATTTTTCATTTTTTTAAGCTTCATTGACATACTCAGTACTTTCACTGGTTTGGATATATCTGAATTAATCAGATACTTCTAATACCAAATTAATTACTTAAAACCCAATACAATACAAAAGTAAACAATAAAATGCAACTTTTCTTCTGATTTTGTAATAAAGTCAGTGAAAGCCCTTTATATTCCTGAAATTCGCAAAATACTTTATAACAATGTTTTCAATATCTATTGTTCTTCAGAAATATTTGTTAAATTACCAGAAGTTATTCAAGATTTTTAATAGCACATTGTCTATAACTTAATTTTCTAAAAGCAGATAACAATGATTCACTTTCTTTAAAAAAGATAATAAAATTAAGGCTAGGTTATTAAAAATTAGATAACCTGTGGAAATAATGCAGAGTTAAGTAACAAAATATTTTCTTTTTTCTCTTGTAATAGAAATAAATTATAAAATACATGAAAGATAAGCATTTTGCTGTTTGCAATTGTATCACACCAGGACCTTTTGAGAACAGTATTAAATGAATCTAATACATTTCCAGACTTCACCTTGTAATTGCATTTCCTAATTTAATAACACAAGATACAAGAATGGTCAGTACTACTCATGATGTTGGGTTTTGTGATAACTTTTACATGCCCGGATCATCCAATTAAGTATCACAATCCCTCTCAGTTACTGTAATTCAGAGACTTTAAGTTTTGTTGTTGTAGGAGTGAATTTATTATTATCTTTTTCAAGTTCTACCAATAAGTGAGCTAAAAATGGGAATAAAATCAAGTTCTGCTGACTTCAGCATTGCCTATTATTCTGAATCTAATCCAAACTCTTATATTTGCCATAAAATAGAAACAGTTTTAATGCTCCCTAACAACATCAACAAAAACGCTTGGCTATATCAATTCTCTTCCAATACTATTTTAGAAAGTTATTAGCAGGATGTCCAAAGACACTTTATCAATTTGAAACATTTTTACTGTGATGATTCCTCATTTCATTAAAAAACTTCTAAACTAAGTGTGGGTCCTTGAGCAGCTACGTTTATCCCAAGGGGCTTGCCTGTGCTGAGACAGCTACCAGGTGAATCAGAGGTCTCTTCATGACAATCAAGCCTAATGGCAGTTTATCCTTGAGCACAGAAAACTAAACAGTAGATATAAGAAGTAATGGCTAAATAGAAGAGTATGCACATGTATATATTACATGTAATTATTTAGGCCTCATAAAATACAAATTAATAAATGTCTTCTATACATATTATTTTAATTGAATTTATTGGGGTGTCATTGGTGAATAAAATTATATATGTTTCAGGTGTACAATTCTATAATACATCATCTATATATTGTATTGTCTGTTCACCACCCAAGGTCAAGTGTCCTTCCATCACCATTTATTGTCCCTTTACCACCCTCTTCTACCTCCCCCAACCCCTTTTCCTCTTGTAATCACCATACTCTTGTCAGTGTCTATGTTTGTTTTTTTCCCCTTTGCTTAATCCCTCAAAGCAAGCAGGAGAGAAATAAAGAGAGTGGTCATGGTACCTGCCCAGGTTGCAGCTCCATCCCCAGTGTGGGGCGTGGAGGAGACAGCCGATCTATGATTCTCTCTCATCACTGATGTTTCTATCTCTCTCTCTCCCTCTCCCTTCCTGTCTGAAATCAATAAAAATATATTTTAAAGAGAGAGAGAGGGGGAGAGAGAGAGAGAGAGAGAGAGAGAGAGAGAGAGAGAGAGAGAGAGAGAAGAGAGAAGAGAAGAGAAGAGAAGAGAAGAGAAGAGAAGAGAAGAGAAGAGAAGAGAAAAGGGAAGAGAAAAGAGAAGAGAAAAGAGAAGAGAAAAGAGAAGAGAAAAGAGAATAGAAGAGATGGGTGCCACAGACGCAGCCCAGAGCTCACTCTGGGTCTCAGAGAGGGGAGGAATCAGGTTGCCACTGCACTCTCTGCAGCCTGGTAAAGTAAATAAATACAGGGAGCATTCCTGCCTGAGTGTTTGATATGCACTGTGGCTGAGCCCAGTGACCAGGTGGACACAGAGCACAGAGGTGTAGCTGTGACTGTCTAGCAGCTGCCATTGCCAGGCAGAAAACAAGGCATGGAGCCTGCCCCCCACTTCCCCCTCCCAGAGCTAGTAGCAGGCTCCAGAAGAAGCTGTAACAGTGAGTGCTGGGCTACAGATTACATTATCTGCAGCACTGAGAACTGAAGAGGCAGAATCATTTTCCCCTGAGTGGCATACGCACGCATGCTGCAGCTTAATCCCAGTGATAGGGGTGGAGATACAGAGGTGAGGCAGCTGTATCTCCCAGATCACCCTGACCCCACCCATTGTGGCTGAGCCCAGCCAGGGCGCCTGGCACTCCTGTGGCAGTGAGGGCAGCATCTGGTTGCAGGGGACAGAGATGGGATTTCACAGGCTCAGAAGCCGTTACCCACCACATTCCCCCATGAGGATGGTGCCCTGAAATGAAGGCGACCTGGTCACAGAGGAGATGCCCCCTACTCAGGAAATACAGGGCATTTCCCACTGACCTGAAGAGATGCTGGAAGCCAGAGCATTGCAAGAGAAACTGAAAGACTGCACTTCAGCACCACCTACTGGAAACCAAAAGAAAGACTTATCAACCTACGAAACAGAGAAGTGCTTGCTATTCTTAAATAAAAAGCAGATGTCATTCCCATAGATACCTAGACAGAGAGGAATTCATCAAACAAGGCAGCTCAGAAATAAAGATGAAAAATCTCCAGGTACTGAAATATGCGATTTAAATGATAGAGAATTCAAAATTGCACTTCTGATAAAACTCAACAAGAAAACTCAGATAGGCAGTTTAATGAACTCAGAAATAAAATTAATGAGCAAAAGGAGTACTTTACCAAAGACATTGAAACTTTAAAAATGAACCAATTGAAATTCTGGGAATGAAGAACTCCATAAAGGAAATGAAGAATGAACTAGCACATTTAGGAAATAGAGCTGATAAATGGAGGAAAGAGTTAGTAATATTGAAGATAGAAATCTAGAAATGATGCAGATGGAAGAAAAAAGAGACTTGAGGAAAGGAAGGAAGGAAGGAAGGAAGGAAGGGAGGAAGGAAGGAAGGAAGGAAGGAAGAAAGAAAGAAAGAAAGAAAGAAAGAAAGAAAGAAAGAAAGAAAGAAAGAAAGAAAGAACTCTACAAGAATTATCTGACTTCATCGGAGAGAACAATAAAGAATGATGGGTATACCGGAAAAAGGAAGGGAGAAGGGAACAGAGAACGTAATCAAACAAATAGCTGACTAGAACTTCCTAAACACATGGAAAGAAGTAGATCTTCAGATCCAAGAAGCAAACCGAACACCCAATTATCTTAATCCAAATAGGTCTATTTAAGGCACATTGTATTAAAGTTGTCAAAAATGAATAACAAAGAAAAATTCTAAAGGCAGCCAGGGAAAAGAAGACAGTAAACTACAAAGGAAATCCCATTAGATTATAATCAGATTTTTTAGCAGAAATCCACAAGCTAGGAGGAAACTATTGAAAGGGAAAAATTACCAGCTGAGAATAATATATCCAGCAAAGTTATCCTTTAGATATGAAGGAGAAATAAAGACTTTTTCAGATATACAGAAGCTGAGAGAATTTACCACCACCAGACCTCCAAAACAGAAAATACTGTAGGGGGTTATTCTACTTGAAACAAAAGACAAAATAATACAAAAGTATAAGTAAGGTGACTAACAGATAGACATAAGCAGGATATTGCAACCCTTTTCCAGAATAGGGTATTTATATACTTAGATATAACTTAAAGGTTAAAGGAGGTAAAAACATTAAAAATAGAAGAAGATCATATCCACTGCAATTTGGAAATGAACTCACAGCATAAATGGGGATAATTGTGACAACAAAAACATAAAAGGGGAGGAAGTAAAGGTCTGAATTTGCAAAGGGAAATGGAGATAAGTTGCATTCAGAAGAAAAAAGACTACTGTATATATAAAACTTTTTTTTGCATAAGCATAATAGTAACCACACCAAAAAAGAAAAATCCAAACCTGAGATATAACTTTTAAAAAGAGAAAACAGCCCTGGCCCATGTGGCTTGGTTGGTTATAGTCTTATCCTGTGCACTAAAGAGTCATGGGTTCGATTCCCAGTCAGGGCATATACCCAGGTTGCAGGTTTGATCCACAGTTGGGGCACATATGGGAGACAACCGATTGAAATTTCTCTCTCACATCGATGTTTCTCTCTCTCTCTCTCTCTCTCTCTCTCTCTCTCTCTCTCTCTCTCTCTCTCTCCCTCCCATCCTCTCTTTCTATTATCAATGAAAAACATATCCTCAAGTGAGGATTAAAAAAAAAGAGGAAACAGAGGACTAAATCATAGACTATGACCATTAAAACAACAGACAGAAACACAAGAGGAAAGAAACAATGGATACACGGAGCTACCAGAAAACAAACATAAAACACCTATAGGAGATCTTCATATAGCAATAATCACGCTAAATGTGAATTAACTGAACTCACCAATAAAAAAGGCACAGAAGAGCAGATTTGATCAAAAACAAAACCCAACCATATGCTGCCTTCAGGAGACACATCTCTTAGCAGCAAGGACAAATACAGACTAAAAATGAAAGAGGAGAAAATGATCCTCCAAGCAATGGCATCCAGAGAAAAGTGGGTGTGGCCACACTTATATCTGACAAAATAGACTTCAAGATAAAAAAGGTAACAGGGGACAAAGATGGTCATTTTATAGTGACAAAGGGGACAATGTACCTAGAAGACATAACCTTCCTCAATTTATATGCACCCAATCAGGGAGCACCAAACTATATAAAGCAACCACTAATGGAACAAAACGGAGAAACTGACAAAAACACAATTATAGTAGGGGACCTATGTACCCTATTGTACAGGCTCTGGTCTACTTCCAATTCATTCTACACACTTCAGCCAGAGTGACTTTATTCAAAACTTTGACGTACGTTTTACCAATCCTCTAAGTCCCTACACTCTCCCCAGCCTCAGCACGCGCTCTCAAACCATTCTTCTCCATGATGACTGCTCTCCAATCACAGTGGACTTCTTATATTCTCCTAAGTGCTCCAGGCAGCTTCTCTGTGTGATATGTTCCTCTGTCTGGAAGACTGTGCCCCTCTCCCCTCCTCTCTTTACCTTCTCATCTTCCTTGTCCACTGATCAGTGTTATGACATCTTGACAGACGCTCTTCCTGATACTAGGCCAGAAGCTACTGTCTAATGCTCCCCAAATACCAGAGTACTGATCTCACTTTGTAATTATACACTCATTTGTGTAATTTTTTAAAAATCAGTATTTGAGAAAATGAGCTATATTTGAGAAAATGGGCTATATTTGTATACCTATCATAATGTTTGGCACATAGTAGGCTATTATTTTTTCATGTAGGCTAGAGATGGTAGCTTGGGAATGTGGGGGCTGAAAAGGGGAAGAGAGGTCATTAATCAGAGTAGGATAGGAGGTTCAACAACATGGTGTGGAGAAGTTGGTACTTAGGGATGGTCTATAATGGACCAGGCCAATAATCTTTTGGAGCAGTGATACCTGGGCGATTTTTTGTTGTTGTTCTTTTGAAATTCCCTTATGACACAGATTTCCAGCAAGTTAGTTAAGTAGTACAGTCAAGTTTTCCTTATTTTCTGAGAAATAAAGGTAAGATTTCACATAGGGGACTAACTAGATCAGCAAGAGATAAAACAACATATTGAGACAGTAGTTAGATGGCAAGAAGTTATTAGAAAGGGAGTCCTAATAGCAGTAGTTTGAAGTGAGAGATGATAAATGACAACTTGGAGAAGAAACCCTCAGAAATCTTTGAGAAATGACAGAATGTCTTATACTCACACCTTATGGAAGCCATAAAGTATTTTATTTGGATATTAAAAGAAAATTATGATCCAAGAAGATCTTAAAAGAACAGGATAAACAGTTTACACAAAGAGAAATAATAGTTCAAGATTCAAACACTGATAGTGCTGGTTTGCTTAGGCAAAAGACTCAGGAAATTATTCCATTGGCAAAATAATCACACTATGAAGATAAATTCATCAAGCTACCTTAGTCTGATGCCATTAAATATTCAAATCACTTATTGATTTCCCCTTGATATGAATCTATGCTTACCCAGCAAACTTCTGGTTTTATCCAGCTTCTCACATAAAACTAACCAAGAGACATCGCCCTTCAGGGTTTATGACGGTTCATTTCTCACTGTGAGTTAATAAATTGATGTTCTGATTTTATTCATCGACCTCATGCATGTGTTTATCTTAAAAATGAGACCACTCTCCATTTGCTGTTGGCGTCAATTTTCAAAGTTAACAAGGCTAAGTGCTAGCCTCTGGACTGAAATTCTGCCCTCCTTCGGGGTCCTGAGGGGGATCCTTTTCCAAATGATTCCCCTCATTCTCACTTGAGCATTTTCTCTGTTCGTCTACCCTACATACAAGGATGTGTGTGAAAAAATATTCATTATGAAAATAAGTATAAATCTGATCCCTAAAAATTTTGAGAGTTTATAGCCTATTTAGGAAGAAGAAACATCTTTATAAATACCTTAATTTATTCAAATTATTTATTGATTGAATAGTACTATATGTCAATGATATAGAAAATAAGTACCAGCATAAAATTATTTTAAAGACAAATTAAAATAACTGCATTTAAGATTTTTTAAATTAAGTCAACTCCAGCTAGAGAAATTAAAGAAAAGCTACAGATAGGTGGGGAGCATTGAATTAGACTTGAAGGATGAGAGAGATTTGGGTAGGAAGAGATTTTAGGAAAGAAGAAAGAACAAAATAGTAGAGGGATTAAGGTGTGTTCAAATGTTACAAGTAAAACAATACCATTTGTTGAGTTGATTTCCCCCTTCCCACCCTCCCCCCAATTCATATGTTGAAGTTCTACCTTCAGGACCTCAAAATATAACCTTATTTGGAAATAGTGTTGTTGAAGACATAAGTACTTAAGATGATATCATTAGGATGGATTCTAATGCAATATAATTGGTTTCCTTATTTTTAAAATAAAAAAGGAGACATTTGGACATAGGGATACACATGGGAGAATGTTATGTGAATATGAGAGCAGCCTGCAACTAACCAAGGCAAGAGGACTGGAGCAGATTGTTTCCTCACAGCTCTTAGAAAGAGCCAGCAGACACCTTGACCTGGGACATTTGGCCTCCGGAACCATGGGTCCAAAAAATTTAGCTGTTTAAACTCCCCCTTCCCTGGTGTGTGATATGAGAAAATTATACCATTGTTGTAATAGGAGTTTCAGACATGAAAGTCATAGGAAATAAACTAGATAGGTGCTTGAAAGGTGTATTTCTTCAAGAGTCATAAACAATTCAATGTTTTATCTTAAAGAGGATAGAAAGAGGCAGGACAATGATTATTTACCAATCCTCTACCAGTTAACAAGTATCATTAAGCAACTTTATCTCACTTATTTCTCACAGAAAACCCTAGGGAATGTGCTATTAACAAGCTATAAACTGGACGCCAGCGATCAGAACCAATCTACTCTGGCACTCAATGTGTTGAGTGAATGAACAAATAATGGGGCTGCCTTGCTTGGGCTCAGCCACTCAAAAGTGTTCGTGCAGTGATTTCTGCTTGGTAGGATTTTCATAACATGTCTTGAGTATGTTCCCAAATGTCCTGGCTCTCTCCACAGTGCCTACTAAATGTAAGACATAATAAATTTCATCTCTATTTTAAGGGTCAGTACCTCACAGAGGAAGAGTAATTTTCTTCTTTTTAATAGCAAGATCATATGAAACAAAAAACGAATTACATTTTAACCTGAAAATGTATTTTCACAACTATAACTTCATATGTTCACTACCTACATACCATACCCTCTTTTTAAAGAAAATTTATTCTCTGGTTTCTAGTTCATGGTCATCACTAGGACATGGAGAATATGCCAGCATGACTGGTCCAGGGAAATGCTTGTCTTTGGTCGCTTCTTCCTGTTTCTATGCATCCTGCTCCTTTCTTCCTTCAAGCATTTGTGACCAGATTAAGTAAAAATTAGAAGGGTCAAAAAAGACCCTTTATTTTCCCAGTAAAATCATATTTTCTAAGACTCCTTTATGCTTCATAAGCCTGATCAACTAGAGAGAGTAATAATGTCGAACTGCCCAGATCATTATAAATTCTGCTATAATGAAACAAGAGAAAGTCCTCACACCCAGGAAATAAAAACTACTGATTTTCTTTCCCTTTTCCGAAAGCATTATATAACGCTGTGGCTCAGTCCACATGGCTCACCCAAATCATGTGCACTTCTGAATACTGTTGGTGTTCAAAATGGATTAACATGTAAATTCTCCTAAATAAAAAACAGACTCAGACCCAAGCTGAGTTCCTTCTCATACTGAGGCCTATCTGTACCTGTGAAGACTGGTAGGGAGACCACACATGGGAAACTGAGAGCCTCATGGAAAAGAAAGAAAGAATTCACCTCAAGGGACTGGAAAGTTGATGTGCTCCAAGCTAAGGATTATGGAGAATGAAGGATAATTTTAAGCCAGACATGCTGCTTATTAATCGGGTTGACTTCAGGTGTGGTCTCCAAATGTCCTAAGTCCTAGGAAAAGAAGACCACCATACAATAAAGAATAAAGAGCTTTTCTATAATCATCGTGGCAGCCCCAAAGAGACTGAGGGCAGTCTGGGTGCCTGTGGACAGGAGATAAAAGCCACATGGGAAGCAGTGGCCGTCACGGGAGGGTCTCTAAAGCCGCAATGCAATTCTCGACCAACCAGTGCTTCCCTGTTACTCAGCAGGGGACACGACTCTTGAGCTGGACATTGAAGGACATAGTGCCTCACTGGGCTTCTGCCCCAGCGCCGGTGAGCTGGAGCTCTCAAGAATGAAGGAAAACAATGTTCCTTGCTGGTAGACATGAGCTCTTCCTTTTGGCTCCCAGGAGACATGGCTTCCTGGGGTCTCCCAGACCCGTTTGAGGGTGCCTGAAGACGTGAATGCTTCCGCAAGGTGTGCAGGTGATAGATTAGACAAACACAGTTTTGATGTTGCCTGGCGCTCTTTACTCTCCCGCCACACTGGACTTCTATTTGATTCTGGAATATGGCAGGGTCATTCTCTTTGCTGTGCCCTTGCTCTGCTGACTGCTGAAAATGCTTTCTCTTCTTGGGTGGCTAGCCTTCCCTCACTGAAGTCTCAACTCAAATGTCAGCCTTTCAAAGCAGCCCTCCCTGAGTTCTCCATCCATCTTGAAACCAGCCTCAAAGTGTGAAACCTGCCTGGTTGGTAGTTTTCACATCACTTAAAAGTACAGCATTTAAAAATAAATGTCTAGCCCTAACCTGTTTGGCTCAGTGGATAGAGCGTCGGCCTGTGGACTGAAGGGTCCCAGGTTCAATTCTGGTCAAGAGCATATACCTTGGTTGTGGGCACATCCCCGGTAGGGGGTGTGCAGGAGGCGGCTGATCAATGTTTCTCTCTCATTGATGTTTCTAACTCTCTATCCCTCTTCCTTCCTCTCTGTAAAAAAATCAATAAAATATATTTTTAAAAAATGTCTACTATATATGCACTATTGTTACGTACTATTTTATTTTATTGTGTGTCTCTCCTAGTGAATTGAAGGTCTGAGAAGATAAGGACCCTACCTGGCATTTCCCTTTTCCATTTCTAGTGTCTAAAATAGTACGGGGCAAAAGGCAAGTTCTTAATAGGAACTTGTTAACTGCATGAGCCCTAACCATGCAATAAGTATGCAGGAAGAGGTTGGGATACAAAGGAATAACCTTATGTTATCCACATCTTACTATAAAGTGAGCATCTAGAATAATCTGGGACTCAAGGTGAATAGGATTTTTTTAAGGTAAAGGCATCATTATGGGGGCCCAGAGAGTGGCCTGGATTCAGGTGAGGGTCCCAAAGCTCATTTGCATGCCTCCTTCAGCCACCTCTTGGACTTCAGAGATATGGGGTGACAGTGGTGCTCAGATGGCCTGCTTCCCCTGTTGCAAGAGTGAAGAACAGCCAGGCATGCAGCCTTGGCCAGGCAGTATCTTTAATCTCGCTGGAGTGGCACTAAGTAAGTACCTCCTGAGAGCATGCATGAGCCTCTCTTGCTCACATTTCTTTGTTCAGCAGTTGCCATGGCACCGACCTGCCTGGTTGACGTCTAAATATAGTGATAAAAGATTTCATCTGCTTTCAACAACTAAAAGACAAATTTGAGGAGCAAAGAAAAATAAATGTTCTTGTACCATTTTTTGAGGGGGGGGGCAGGATACTTTTTAATCTATTATTTTTCAGATGTAAGAAAGAGAGTGATTTATAGCTTTTATTTATATTTCAGAAGTTATTTTTGCATTATCATATTGATGCTGTATTGAAGTTTGATTTTTTTAAAGATCATAAGCTTTTTTGGTGGTGGGGTGGTGAAGAACAAATAACTATGTTTTAGAATGGTCATTTTAGTAATTCTCAAGTAGGTGTTACATGCATGAAAATAACCCAGAAGAAATTCCCTGAGATCACTCAGAATAATCTAGGTTAAAAAGAGAAAATATATATTGAGAGAAAAAGGGGGGAGGGGTAGAATTTGTCTATCCAAAACCATAACCCAAAGAGAAATGAGACCCTGCATTGTTTTGTGGCCACATATTGCAGAACACTTCAGTTTAGGAACAGCCAAGCTGACAACTCATTACTATGTTCAAATTTATTAAAAGGGCAATAAAAGAATTTGTTCCTTCTCATTTCCAAAATATTGAGCAACAACTTGAACTATGATAGAACTCACAACATGTGAGGCACTGAGAAACAAAAGATAGTGTATTAAATCTCTTGAACCCTCACCTTTGCTCAATATGGGGACCACAGCACAGGTATGATGAGGTAAAGATGTACACAAATCCTGAACCCCATTAACTCCTCCTTCGAGTACTTCACTTAAGGTGTGGCACCCTCACAGGAAGTTCTCCTTGTTACTTTGAACCATTGCCTATCTATGCCATTTCCTCATCTAAACCACCTCACCCCACCAGTTTTGTTATATCTATTCAGGCTTAATTCCACCCAAAACCTTCCCCTAAAAACTCCACTTCAGATCACTCATTTTCCTTAACTGCCACAATGTTTACAACATAGTCAGAGAATGTTATATAATTGATATTTCTTCTTCTATATAATTCCCTGGTTTATGTTTATAGTTTTGTCTCTACTCCCCCCTCTGCCCCATGCCTTCCAATGTCTTTGAAGTCAGTGGTCATTTCTTCATTCAACAAGCACACACCCTAAATTGGTCATTGCCCTGATCAAGTGGGAAAAAAGGCACTGAACAAAAAATGTACATACAAATATGATAAATCATGACAAGTGAAAAGAAAAAGAACCAAATATTATGAGCAAAAAAACACTGACTGAAGCTTAGTGATAGAGGAGGAGATTGAAAGCAGATGATGTAGCACAACTTGTCAGAAGGGCAGTTATGGGGGGTCTCACAAGTCACTATGGAGGGTCCAAGATGTTAATCTGAGAAAAAAGGAGGCCAATGAAAGGATTTAAGCAAGAGAGTGACATAATATGTTATATATTCCATCACATAATTCTATCAAGCAACCAGCCTAACTTTAGGCATAAAGTTTATTATTCAGTCCATGAAGAAAAGAACAGAGAGTAATGGTAAATTAATGGACTCAGCACTGAAATACCTTTAGCTAGACATGCTCAGTAGTGACCCTGTACTATTATAAGGGAACAAACTGAGAGAGACTACAACATGCTGTATATTGTTCTTTCTTCCCTTTCTATTGGAAATTTTATCAAGTTAAATAAATCGATCAGTTTACATAGATGGCTAGAGTTACCAAATTTAGAGTTCAATCACTATTCCTAAACAAATTTTACTTTGAAGAGAAATTTTTTTTATCAAAAAGACATTTTAACATGTTTATACTCTTTATTGAGGTGAAATAACTTATTTCTCTGTCAGTTGAGAAAAAACAAACATTTAAAAAGTGTATTATCCTCTCCATGTGCTCTGAAAAGGGCAGCTTAGCTAAAATGATATGATATAGTTCATCAATATCTTGAAGTCTCTCTCCAGACCTATTCAGACATACAGATCAGCTGTGATAGTTTAGTTCATGCCTTTAACCAACAAGTAGGTATTAAACACCTATGTGATTCACAAGGACCTATTCTAAATGTTGTTGGAGCAAAATCCTGGAGATGGACAATATTATGGAAATGCATTCTTCTATTATCTCCTTGCCTTGTTTGCCTGTCCTGTTTGTGGATCTGGAATTTTATGTCCATTGTTATTATCTTTGAATAGAAAATTAAATGTGAAATTTAATTTCCATTGACCTTACAGCTGGTGTTTGGCTCACAAGGGGGAAAAGTCTATCATTTTCTAAATGAGCTTTCAGTTCATGGCAAATCCATTTCAATATTGATGTTTTCCATTCTCCTTTGCACATTGCCAACTTTAGAATGCAACAGACCTAATATTTGTGTCCTCAGTAGCTGGGTTGTTGTATAACTAATTTAATATTTTGACAGCACTTTATTTCAATGATAAAATATAGTTGCTGTTTACTAGAATCTTTGAGGCAAGATAAAGTCTTACAGATAAATCTTACAAGAAAAGAGTATTTTGTAAGAATGCCAATGCAACTAAAAATGAAAAATCCCATTTCTGGTATCCTTAGAAATGTTTTTATAGTCTAGTCCTAATGGAGCATTTTTCTACATTAAAACTATATGGAACCTAGGCATAATTGGAAACTACATCTTTTAACTACCTTCTTTAACTCACTAGCCCAAAGCCATAATATGTGACCATTCACTAAATTTATCAATCTAGTTCAGTGATTCCCAAAGTAGGCGCTACCGCCCCCTGGTGGGCGCTTCAGCGATCCAAGGGGGCGGTGATGGCCACAGGTGCATTTGTTTTAACTTTTTTTGTATTACCTTTCTATTCTGAGTTCAATAAATAGTTTCATAATTTCAAACTTCAATGTTTCTAATTTACACCTTTCTTTACTATATTTTACGAAAAAAGTAGAAACATTAATACATATATCTTTCTGTTTAATTGCTATTAAAATTTTTTAAAAATTAATTTCCAGGGGGCACTGAGTAATATTTTTTCTGGAAAGGGGGCGGTAGGCCAAATAAGTTTGGGAACCACTGATCTAGTTAATAAAATTATCTTATTTTTCACAAGATAATAATTTCTATACATTTTGTTTTATTTTGAATGATTTCATTAGTCCCCAGATAATATTGATGAACATTTAATAGTTCATCATAGCATAGTAATTAAGAGTTAGTTATAGCTAAGATTTGGAAATAGCCTAAGCACCCATCAGCAGATGAGTGGATTAAAAACCACTCATGGTACATCTACACAATGGAATACTATGCTGCGGTAAAAAAGAAGGAATCCTTACCATTTGCAACAGCATGGATGGAACTAGAGAGCATTATGCTAAGCGAAATAAGCCAGTCAGAGAAAGTTAAATATCACATGCTCTCACTCATTTGTGGAATATAATGAACAACATAAACTGATGAACAAAAACAGATCCAGAGACAGAGAAGCATGGATCAGACCGTCAAACCTCAGAGGGAAGGTAGGGGAGGGGAGGAGTAAGGGGGAGAGATCAACCAAAGGACTTGTATGGGTGCATATAAGCCTAACCAATGGACAGAGACACCAGGGGGGTGAGGGCATGAGTGGGGGGTGGAGGGGTCAATGGGAGGATAAGGACACTTATGTAATACCTTAATCAATAGAGAAAAAGAAAGAGTTAGTTTTCTGTAGACAGTAGGTTAGGATTAAGATTGTGTTTAGATTTAGGCTTAGGGTTAGAGTTAGAGTTGGGGTTATGGTTAGATTTACTGTCAGAGTTCAAACTTCGGGAATTTTACATTCTAGTCATATTTTATTATCCAGAGCAAGGTATTTAACTTGATTATACCTGAGCTTGGTCATTACCAAAGGGGATATTAATAGTGCTTGAATTATGTAATTATTTTACAGGTTTTATTTTTTAAATTTTATTTTTAAAATATTTTTATTGATTTCAGAGAGGAAGGGAGAGAGAAAGAGAGAGAGAGAGAGAGAGAGAGAGAGAGAGAGAGAGAGAGAGAACACCACAGGAATGTTGTCAAATCTTTCCTGGCTAGAGACTCCCTATTCTGACAGTGCCCTCTGGGTCCTGTAGTGTCTTTTTAATTGACCTTCTAGGGTTTGGGGGAATGATTTGCGTTTATTATCTACACCTATGGTTCTCACACAGGGGTGGGAGGGCGGGACTTCTGGGAATAAACTAAGTCACTTCCGGGAAGGGAGACAATGGTGTCTGTCAAGATAGGGAAAGGGGAAGAAAATAACGTTTATGCCCTACACAGTTTTATCTAATAAATTGGGGTAAGCTGGTCAGTCTATTATTCATTGTGCATTCCTTAGCTGTCCTTGATGCCATCTAGTTCTATTTTTGTTTGTATTTTTGTTAATCCTCACCTGAGGATATTTTTTCCATTGATTTTTTTTTTAGAGAGAGTGGAAGGAAGGGAGAGAGGGTGAGAGAGAGTGGACAGAATATCCATGTGAGAGAGACACATCAATTTGTGGATTGAACCTATAACCCTGGTATGTGCCCTTGACCAGAAATCAAACCCGGACCCTTTGATGCTTGGGCCAGTGCTCTAACCACTTAGCAACACCAGCCAGGGTGAAGTCAACTAATTCTAATCAATTATAATATACCTGGAAAGGCACTGTGCTCCAAAGTGCAAATGATCTTTTTCAGAGGCAACATATCATCTTCAGAGGGAAATTCCTTTTTGAATTTGGAAGTATCAGTGACCCTCAGGACAGGGTGATCATTTGCTTCAAGGAAGTTTCCTTTTAGGACTTGGACACGCTTCTAAGGAGCCCAAGGTCATTTTAAAATATTATCCCAGGAATCAGGGAGGAAGACAATTACCTTTTAAAGAAGTATGGTCTCACTTAAGCCAGTGAAGTTCTATTTCAATTAATGGAGCAGTGAACTATTTCTTAAAGAATGTGGCAATGTTGAAGAATTCATTCACCTTCTGAAGGTGAAGAGGATGTAAGTTGGTGCTGCTCAAGCACTCAGAATAGCTCCTGATGTAGGTAGTAATTATCGGCTTTATATTTCAAACTAGAGGCCTAGTGCATGAAAATTCATGCACTTGGAGGGTGGGGGTCCCTCAGCTTAGCCTGTGCCCTCTCACAGTCCAGGACCCCTCAGGAGATGTCCAACTGATGGCTTATGCCCGCTCCCTGGGGGACCGAGCCTAAGCTGGCAGTGAGACATCCCTCTGGCAGCCTGGGAGCCCTCTGGGATGTCCAACTAACGGCTTAGGCCCCCTCCCAAGGAAGTGGGCTAAGCCGTTAGTTGGACATCCTTAGCGCTGCCACAGAGGCGGGAGAGGCTCCTGCCACCGCCACTGCACTGGCCAGCCATGAGTTGGCTTCTGAGTGGCGCTCCCCCTGTGGAAGTGCACTGACCACCAGGGGGCAGCTCCTGCGTTGAGCGACTGCCCCCGGTGGTCAGTGCACATCATAGCGACCGGTTGTTCCTGGTCGTTCTGCTGTTAGGGTCAACTTGCATGATTCTGTGTTAGTGTTCAGGGTAGTCTCTGACTCTTACCTTGAGCACAGATGTGACTGAGAGCAGTGATCATGACAACCAGCCCTGCTAAGTGCTGGATATTGTCCTAAGTGTCTTCCAAGGTGTATTTTCACAAAAGCCCTAGGAGGTTGGTGCCATTTTCATGTTTGTTTTATAAATTAAACAAAAAAAAAAAGGTGGCACAGAGTGGTTCAGTGTGGAGGAGCTAGGACTAGAAGTAAGGCAACCTCTCCATGAAACCCGTGTTCCTAAGTGCTGCTCCTGCCCCAAACCAAGAGGCGGAACTGCAATGACTGGCCAGTAAGTGAGCAGGGAAGGAAAGGAGAGGACGAGAGAACCCTCAGCAGATGGCATATAAGAGGGAGGATCAGAGGAAGACTGATGCTTTCAACCAGGAAAGAGAAGGGTCGGTGGGGCGCACACTGAGTGTGAGTTGGAAGAGGTAAGGTCTGGAAACAGCACTGTCCTCCTAAGGCAAGATACCGGTTGACTTTACCAAGTCACAGTCATCAAAACCTATAAAGTCTGGGAAAGACAAATACCACATGTTTTCACTTATATGTGGAATATAGAGAACAAAATAAATGAACAGCCACAACATGCCCCGCTGGCATGGCTCAGTGGTTGAGCGTTGACCCATGAGCCAGGAGGTCACCTTGCAATTCCTGATCAGGGCACATGCCCGGGTTTTGGGTTCGATCCCTAGTATGGGGCATGCAGGAGGCAGCTGATCAATGATACTCTCTCACCACTGATGCTTCTATCTCTCTCTCCCTCTCCCTTCCTCTCTGAAATCAATAAAAATATATTTAAAAAACAACAACAACAGAACAGACTCATAGATACAGAGAACAAACCGATGGCTGCTAGTTAGGAGGGGGCTTGGTTAAAAAGGTGAAGAAATTAAGAAATACAAATTGGTACTTATAATGTAGTCACAGAGTTGTAAAGTACAGCATGAAAATATAGTCAATAATATTGTAATAACTATGTGTGGTACCAGGTGAGTACTAGACTTACTGAGGGGATCACTTTTTAAATTATATAAATGCCTAACAACTATGATGTATACCTAAAACTATTATAAACTAATATTGAATGTAAAAAATATATGGAGTTATGTTAAATGGCTGAAAAGAACCTAAAGTGAATGTAAAAGATATTGGAGAAGACAGAGCCCAAATAAGCAAGAATACGGTTTATAGGGGATATCTAAACATAAATAAGGTAAACATCACCAGAGCACCATTTTGAAAACGTTGAAAGAACACTCACATCAAATCAGAATTCTATACCCCCTCCCCCCCAAAAATATATACAGTCTGTGCTGAAAAAAAATATCAAAAGGAGGAAAATGATCTGATTCCTTGAAAAAATATGTTGCCTAAGATACTACATTTAAATGTCTATAAAAATGTAACCACAATTCAGAAGAAAGGAAACAGAATCAAAAGTCAGGGAATCTGAAAAGGGACCACTCACTTGCCTCTTGCTGAGTCTGAAAAGGGACCACTCACTTGCCTCTTGCTGAGCCTCGTTCCCATGTCTGTTGAGGACCCTGAAGCATCCTAACCATGGCAGGAATGGCTTCTCTCCCTGAAGCAGAGGCACTCGTTATCATAAGCTAAGAACACTCTTGATTGGTGCACACCTAAACTGAGTTTCATGCGACATCTTGACCTGGTTTATTTCCATTTTAAGTGAAAGATTGAGCTACAGCAAACGACCTTGACATCATCATCAATTTTACCATGTGATTTGATGACGAATAAAGTTCTTTGGTCCACAACTTTGGGGTTAAGTCTTACTGAAGGCTACAGCACTCACATTAGCTATAAGATTGCAAATGGGGATGATCTATGTTGTAAAGATGTCATTGTCATGTTTCCAGCTGCGTCCAGAGGTGACGCCTCCACGGGGGTCCTAACCCTGTGTGTAAGCATCCAACTGTCAGAGGTAATAAGTGTGCAGTGTTCCATAGTCTGGGAAACAAATGGTTAAAGAAAGTAAAGAACTATGGTCCTTTTGAGTAGAACAAGTGTGGTCAATAAAACCTGAGAAGGGAAATCTGGGTCATTTTCAATAAAAAGCCAACTTTTTTTCCCATCACAAAGGTAACCTTTCTGTGAGTTTTACTAAAGCAGCTTTCTGGTATTTACTTTGCACTTCTATAAAAAGAGTAAACCTGAGAGAGGTTGAGCTGAGATTATCCACTTTGCTGTAAAACAGACTTGGGTTCCCTTTCTCTCCACACCACTCACTATCTGTGTGTCTCTATGTAAGTTAAAGTCTCTCAACCTCAGTTACCTTATAGATAAGAGGTAATAGTCATGTCTCTCACAGTGTCTCTGTGAGCAGGACAAAAGAAATATAAGCAGGAAAAAAGAGAGTGCATGCAAAATGCTGACAGAACCCCAGCATCTAGTTCAGATGCTCAGAATGATCCTGTAATTATTCACACCATCTGAGATTTCTGGCTCTTGAACATTCCTCCATCATTTGTGTTCAGGGGACAAGTGTTCACTAAGTGGCCCATTTGGAGTGATCTAAAATTAGAAACAGAGCAACGAAGAGCATTGTTCAAGGTTTTCAAAGAGATAAAGCAATTTCTTAAGGGTCACCTTTTTTAATTTGAATGAAAATGTACTTAGCAAATTAAATCCTGCTTTACGGTGCACCGCATTGTAGTTGGTGGTAGACACAGCATAGCATTGGGAGTGACCTTGTGCCTGCCAACCTACTACTCAGAGAATACATCTGTAAATGATCAATAAGTAATACAACTTAAATAACTGTTATCTTCACTAGAGCAGTTTTTGGATATTGTGACATCAGTTGTAGAATTTTAGAACTGAAAAGAAGAGACCATTTGTTTAACTCATTCTTTTGACAGATGAGGAAACAGATTTAGAAAGGCCTAATGCCCCCCAATATAGACTTTGCATTTGACATTTAAGTAAAAGTACTAAAAGTACTGGCAGTACATTCCTAAGCAGCAAGAGCTCATTGGGTGGCATGTACCTATTTAAGTAATTTAAGGTATTATCAACCCCAAACATTGGTTGACTTTTCGGTATTTTGTCTCAAAAGCATGATGAGTGTGTTTGGGAGGGATAGCTGGCCTTAAACCTGCACCCTCAGCCACTGGGCCTCCTTCTGCATTGGTGACGAGCTTCAGAAAATGAAACCCTAGGCCAGTGATGGCGAACCTATGACACGCGTGTCAGAGGTGACACGCGAACTCATTTTTTTGGTTGATTTTTCTTTGTTAAATGGCATTTAAATATATAAAATAAATATCAAAAATATGTCTTTGTTTTACTATGGTTGCAAATATCAAAAAATTTCTATATGTGACACGGCACCAGATTTAAGTTAGGGTTTTTCAAAATGCTGACACGCCGAGCTCAAAAGGTTTGCCATCACTGGCCTAGGCTCACTGACTTGCCCAGCGCTGAAGTTTCACTGAGTAGACCAGATGGAAAGTAATTTCCATCACAAGTTGTTACACTGGGCCCATGCTACTCTAAGTATCAAGTAGTTACATGGTCCTCAAAACATTATATTATTTTAAGATTAAAGCCAGAATCAATTGGGGGGGAGGATGCTCTGATTGACAAGGCATCTAAGGATTTTCTCCATCACTGAAATTCTAAGAATAAGATCCTACTCCTTGGAGAAGTCATTCTGTGGCTCAAGGGGAAAAAAACACATTGTGCTCTTGGCTTAATCTGGTTTTGCAACACCACTTTTTTTTGTACTAACTCTTTCCATGGCCCGCCTTTTGCTCTGAATAACAACCCTCATAACAAATGAAAGAAATGATTATTTAAGACTCCTTGGATATCTGGGAACATAATAGGAGAATTTGTTAAATTGATAATCCTGGGTGTTGTTGTTTTTTTTCTGGGTGTTTTTTTTTCACATGAATTCTACAGGCCAAATTTTTAGAGAAGAGAGGGCCCTAACTGGAGTAGCAGGATAATGCTAAGTGCGCAAAGAAAGGAATAGTAAAACCAGTAGATCTGGTTTTAAAATGGTTCTTCTATAAATATAAATGCAAAGAATAGACTTTTAAAAAAATATTTTACACCCACCAGAAGTTACTCTCAGTCTTTGATGAGCATATCGAAGACTGTGAAATCTCTCCTGTATTTATTTTATTTTTGGTTTTATGTAGTGGTTGTCAATGCCACTATTTCTCATTTACTGTCCACATGTACATATAATATTCTTCTGGTTAAGAGGGCAGAAAACATAATGTCCTTCAACTCAAGGCACTTGTTTTTGCTTTTGCCATTAATTAATTGACTAGCATAGATGTCAAGTTTAATATAATCACCATCATCTGGCTGCTCACATACCTTGAAAACCATTTCACTGATGTGCCAAGTCTACTCATCTAATGAAGCAATTGGGTTCCTTAGTAAGAAATCTTTACCAGAATGAAGTGCCTCAGTGATGGTATCTTGACCTAATCAAACTAAATTAAAGCCTAAATCCACACAGATTTGCTTCAAAGGATGACAACCCAATTGGACCTAGACCAGGATTTTTAACAAGGATGTATGAATTTTAAAAGGCATAACCAAGTAGGTCATTCATACAGAAATGCCACTTCACTCTCCAGTAACGTCAGACTCCCTGTACGTACGACGCTCTCCTCCCTCTCCTATCTTATTCTGGCCTCCAACTCTCTAAGCCTTCCCCTTCCCATTCTTTTTAGCTGGATAAGACTTAGTTATGTTTTTTAAACCTAGCTCAATTATAATTTACTTTTAATAGCCTTCTCTGCTCACCCCCAATTTTACCTCTAAGTCCTATTGATTCTTCTTAGTGCTTCTGTAATTCCCAGCTGTCTCTGCATCCCTCTGTCAGAGATCTTCCTGCATGTATCATAGTTACAGCTTAGTATGGTTTACTCACTCACTGGAGTTATAAGTCTCAGTGTATGGTCCATAAATGAGGGCATAATAATGACCTAATTATCCTCAGGTGGGCTAGGACTGGAACTAGGTCAGAGTCTAGATATAATAAAATATATTTTATGTATATATGATCTAGCAATATTCATTTTCAAGTAAGTTTCCAAGAAGACATTTATTTGCACTAAACTCTGAGAAGGATGTAGAAGACAGCGTACTCCATGAGGGCAAAAAGTATGAGTTCTTTATCTATATTCCCAGAACCTTAGCATAGATGGAATAAATGAGTGTAAAGGTGAGTGAGACCAAACAATACAGAAGCAACAAAACCAAAAGTTTTTTCTTTGAATAGATAAACAGGATTGACACAATTTTAGCTAGTTTAAGTGGGTGGCTTAAAACCTCTTAAATATTAAGAAATATATATTTCTCACAGTTCTGGAGACTAGAAGTTCAAAATCAATAAGATCAGTGTCCTTACAAAAAGAGATATCAGAGAGCTTGCTCCCTTTCTTTGCATGCTCAGTGAGTGAGAAAAGCCCATATGAGAACACAGGTAGAAGGTGATTATCTACAAGCCAGGAGAGCTCTCACCAGGAGTCAATTCATCCTTTACCTTGATCTTAGTCTTCCAACCTTTAGAACTGTGAGAAAATAAATTTCTGCTGTTTAAGTTACCCAGCCTGTGGTATTTTGTTATGGTAGCCTGAACAGACCAATCCACCAAACAAAAATGACAGAACACTTAAATTACTAAAATTGGGAATAAAAAAGAAATTATTTTATAGAAACTAAAATGGTTTTGAAGAAGCACTAAGAACAACAACAAAAGAAGAATTACTGACAACAGCTATATGCCAACAAAGAACAGGACTAAGAGAAGAACAGGACTGGAAAAGATAATATAGTTGCTTAATAGCTAAGACATCAATTGCCACCCTAGCCAGTTTGGCTCACTGGATAGAGCATCAGCCTGTGGACCAACTGTTCCCGGGTTTGATTCCAATCAAGGGCACATACCCTGGTTGCAGGCTCCTCCCTGGCCCAGACCCTGGTCAGGGCTTGAGCAGGAGGCAACCAATCGATGTGTTTCTCTCACATTGATGTTTCTCTCTGTCTTTTCCTCTCTCTTCCCCTCTCCCTAAAAATCAATGGAAAAATATCCTCAGGTGAGAATTAACAACAACAACAAGAAGACACAAATTGCCTTTATGACTGTCCAATGGTATGCCTTGAAGCATTGGAATGCCTCTGTCAAGAACCCTGTGGCTATAGTCTCCTTCTCTGCTTGTTCCTTTGCTTTTCATAACACTAGTGTTCCCAGATGGGCATATTCTATTTTGGAGGCAATGAAATGCTGTAGCCGAAGCAACTCTGAACATATCCTCCATTCTAGAATGTCACTGGAGCAACACAAACATTAGGATATGGTCCCCAGAGAGGTGCAAGTCAATATTGGGCCAGGTCACATTGGGCTTCCTGACATTTGTGGTTTAATAGTGTCCTCTTTGTGGACACACTGATATAAACCTCAGTTTAAATGCTCTTGTTTCATTTTCTCTGTGGCCCTGTTGCAATGTGTGCTACACAGTAGATTGGGAACCAGAAAATCCCATGCAAGTCCCCTGCACAACTTCCCAGTCACGTTGAGCAAATGCCTGAGTGTCTCCAGACCCCCTCCAGATAATCATCTAGATCAGTGATTCTCAACCTTCCTAATGCTGCGACCCTTTAATACAGTTCCTCATGTTGTGGTGACCCCCAACCATAAAATTATTGTCGTTGCTACTTCACAACTGCAATTTTGCTACTGTTTTGAATCATAATGTAAATATCTGATATGCAGGATGTATTTTCATTGTTACAAATTGGACATAATTAAAGCATAGTGATTAATCACAAAAACAATATGTAATTATATATGTGTTTTCCAATGGTCTTAGGCGACCCCTGTGAAAGGGTCGTTCGACCCCCAAAGGGGTCGAGACCCACAGGTTCGCGACCCACATGTTGAGAACCGCTGATCTAAATTATCCTACTTTTTTTTAATGTCAGAGGAAGATCAAATCAGCAAGGGCATATTCACAAAACACAACTGCTAAAAATGGTGATTTTTGTTGGAAATTATAATATCAATAATGCCACTTCGAAGACAAGAGCCCCTTGTGTAAATTAGTTGAGGCGACAAAAAACAAACAAAACAAAACTGAAAAGAAATCTTTTGTTGGCGTGAGGGAATGATCATATACCTAAATACACATGCATACATCTACATTATTTGATGCCTGGTATTATTAGGCTGATATTGAATATTCCTGACATTCTATCACGTTGAAGCCTGTACTTTGAAATTCTGACTCTGAGCGTACTCGCTGCAAAGGGCTTTCCTGATAATTAGCTGTAGCTCCTGTGGGGCAGGCACAGAACCCGGAGTGTGATTATCAGTAAACTCTTCAGACCTGAATGAGCCGTGCAGGGAGGCCCTCTCTCTGTGTTTGTCATGAGAAATTCCAACATACTTAATAGCTCAGGAGACCAGCAATGCCAAATTGACACGCCAGCTGTGCGAACCTTCAGGGTTGAATTATTATTATTACTCCAGTAGCTCTCTCTTAATGTAGCTTTGAATCATCACTGAGGGTCCTGTGCCAGCAGCTAATTACAAAGTTCTAACCCTGAGTGTCTGCCTGCTATGGAGATCCACCAGCCAGTGAGTGCATTCTTTAAAATCACTTTCAAATTAATTTACTAACTGGCCCACCACTTACATCTATCACAGGAAGATGACGGTGAAATTGGCAGGCGGGCCTGCGGATTAATGTTTGCTGTTTGTTTCATGATCCTACCGCTTCAACACTTAACAAAAGATAAAGAGATTTTCTATCTGTTCTTACAAAGATAAACAACAAGATATTCTTAAGTGCGGGCTAGTAAACCTTTAAGGAGAGTTTTTCCCTTGCTTTTTTTTCTTTATTGCCAGGACAAATGAATCAGGATCTAATCTGCTTACAGCTGAGGGACTTGCACAGAGATTTTGATGTGATCAGAGGATTATCTTCAGCATCTCAGATACTTAAACTATTCTTTTCATTTTTAGCAGGTCAACCAAAGTGACAGATACTTTTGTCAAAAAGCATTTCCAGAAACTCAGTTTATTACCTTTTGGGGATTATATGTTCCGAACACATAACAGCAAATTTGGAACAATAGTAATGATCTCTTGAATGCTCACAATGGTGAAAAAATGGGTTGATATGGGATGACTTTGAAGCTTGATTTCCATAGGCAACCACCTGCTGTTCTCCTCCAATTATAAACAATTCTGCAATTTACAGATAATCTAATAAAAAACCACAAGAGGTATATTTTCCAACACATATAAAACCTTTAATGCTGTAACTTAGCAATTAAAATATTTAAAAAATAAGAACCTTGCATGGTAGCATATGTCATTAACACAATTGTAAAAGAGCAAGCCAAATCACACTAAAAGTTTTATCATTGAAAAGGATCTGGCCTTGGCTGGAGTGTTGGCCTGTGACTGAAGGGCCCCGGGTTCAATTCCAATCAAGGGCACATGCCCAGGTTGTGGGCTCAATCCCCAATGAGGCAGGGGGGGAGGAGGGTACGTGTGGGAGGCAGCTGATCAATGATTCTCTCACATTATTGTTGTTTCCCTCTCCCTCGCTCCCTTTCTCTCTCTAAAAGACCTGTCAAATTCCTGCCCGTATGGAACCTGGGCTCGGCCCTTATATATTTTCTGTCCTCCAGTAATAGATAAGGGAAAGTGAAACACAAACACAAGAGAATGCAAATGATTTGAATTTTTACTTGATGGCAGTCTCAGCTTTCTCCATCTGCAGACCCACTTTGTTTATGGCGGCTCCTTTACTCCTAGCTGTTCACACTGCTCTCTCATACACCTGTGCTCTCTGAAGAGAGGCTTTGAGGACCAACCCAGAGCACAAAGACTGATGACAGCCAACGACAAAGGTCAGCTCAAGGCTCAGGTTTTGGTAGGACCATCACTGTGATTTCCCAACTTAAAAAAAATACACTCATGACCTTTGATGCATACTGCGCTTGCTCCAGGAATTATAAAGATGAGCATAATTTCTGTTTTCAAGCATCTTTAATCATTCTTCAGAAAGAGAATAATGGTACTGAGATGCTGCTTCTGCTTCTAATACTGCTATAGAATACTTAACAATGCTTTTCTATCAAAATGGAAGGTGTGCTACGTGTGCTACATATGCAGTTTTAATTTTCTAGTAGCCTCGTTAAAAAGGTAAAAGAGCCCTGGCTGGTGGTGCACTGTAGTTAGAGTTGCAGGTTCAATCCTCTGCCCTGGTCAGGGGCATGCGGGAGGCATCCAATCCATGCGTCTCTCTCACATCAATGTTTCTCTCTCTCTCTCTCTCTCTCTCTCTCTCTCTCTCTCTCTCTCTCTCCCTCTCTCTCTCTCTCTCTCTCTCTCTCCCCCTCCCTCTTTTCCTTCCTTCCACTCTCTAAAAATCAATGGGAAAAATATCCTTGGGTGAGGAGTAACAAAAAAAAAAAAAAAGGTACAAGAAAAAAGTGAAATTAATTCTAACAATACTACTCTAAAATATCATTCAGCTTATAATCAATACAAAAATATTACTTCTTTGTACTAAGTGCTTGAAATCTGTGGTATGTGTTACAAGTAGAGCACCTCTCGATTTGCACTAGCCATGTTTGAAGAGTTTGTCACTAGTAGCTATTATACTGTACAGGGCAGGTCTAGATTGCAAAATGTAAATTGTGGACTTCTGTTGATGCAGGTGATGAATTTGATCACATGAATTTTATGTATTATTGATCTCAGTGTTACTATTTTTATTTTTTACTACATTTGTTTAAGTTTTTGCTTCCTCATGGGTGTTTTTTTGGGGGGGGGTGATAGTTGGAACTTTATCAACTGTGTTGCCTTCTTCATAAGAGGTGACATACTCTAATTGAAACAGTCCTAATTAAGTAAAAGCTGTGACTTTCCTAAAAGACACCCGAAGATGCTGTTTGCTTGGGGACATGAAGAAATCAAAAACTTAATTAAGATTTAGGTCTGAAACAAAAATATACAGTTCAGCACAAACTTCTGACTAATTCAAATCCCTCAGAATACAGTCCTAGGTCCCTTCTGTGCCTTTCATCTGCCGAACTCTGCCCTCTGTTCCAGCTTCCTTGCTTTCCAGGCCCCTGAACACACTCCATGATCTAGTCATACTGAATTATTTACCCTTCCCCTAACGTGGTCATACACAAGCCAAAAGGCAGGTATTTTTACCACTCCGTCACAGGTAAAGAACGTGAAGTTCAATGCGGGTAAATGACTTGCCCAAGCTCACGCACATACTAAGTGGTGAAGCTGGGAAACGGACCTTTTGACACTTGCAGTGATCCTGCCCGTCTCTATAGGAGGCAAGTAGTGCTGGCTCTGCACCCCTTTGAGAAGAGCATTCTTGGTTGCTCAAATGATATAATGCAAGTAGCCAGACCCAGCTTCCTGACTGTTCACTTTTAACTTGCTGCTCTGCATGAGACAAACACAATCTTTTATTGCAAGCATTTGACTTGTATTTTGCAGTGGAACCAAGCTTGTCAAACTCACAGCCCACCGGCCGCATGCCTCGTTTATTTGGCCCGTGTTAACCTTTGAGTTTGACATGCGTGCTGTACACATTTATAAAATACAAAGAGGCAAGGAATGAATGGTTTTGTTTCCGTTTCAAACCGTACTAAGTATTTAACTTCTGTTATGTCAAAGGCAGATCAGTCTAAGAGCTTGACAAGGTAATTTGAGGGAACGTTACAAATGATGCCTTTGAAATTACTGTTGTGGCTTTGGGTTTTTCTCCTGTTGTTTCTAACAACCTACTATTTTACGGGAGTGAACAAAAAGTTGTTTTTGCTTAGGAAATTGCTGGTATTACAGGAATGAGTTTGTGGGTTAGCAAATATTTTAAAGGTGAAGACACTTTTTTGGAAATGAGACTTAATACCTGGCAACTGCTATAGTGGTCCTAGAAGCCTAGAAAAGATGTCAGCCAATGCCAAGCAAAGCAGAAATGCCTGAGGTGCCTTGTCAGTGGTGGAGGAAGGAATGGAAAACCTTAGGGAGGTGGGTGAGCTGGAATGAATATTTTTTTATGCAGCCAGAAGACCCACCAGGTGACTACATTCCATGAGAGGGTCCAGAGGATACATCATTCACCAAAGGGGTCCTCAAACTATGGCCCGCAGGCCACTTGCAAATACAAATATTGTATTTGTTCCCGTTTTGTTTTTTTACTTCAAAATAAGATATGTGCAGTGTGCATAGGAATTTGTTCATAGTTTTTTTTTAAAACTATAGTCCGGCCCTCCAATGGTCTGAGGGACAGTGAACTGGCCCCCTGTTTAAAAAGTTTGAGGACCCCTGGTCCAGAGGATACATTATTCACCAAAGCCATGCTGGTGAGGGGGGCACCCACATTACTAAGTAGCTCAGTAGTGGCTCCACTGCAGCCAGGCTGACCATAGGAGAGGCAGTCCCAGACTGGGCTCATTATGCCATTATAGTCTCCAAAGTTATAAAGGCCTGGGAGTAGCACTGGACCCCCAGAAGCCAGCAGGCCACAATTACTATGACTAGGATGGTCAGAGGGGCATCCAGTGGGGCTTGGCCCACGAGGAGCTATAGACCTGCTTCATGGAGAATGATATACCTATGATCAAAAAATAGGAGAGCCACCAAGCATGCTACTTGGCATCTATAGTCAAAAAAAGTAAGAAGACTGAGGGCAGTTGTCCCCGATAAAACGTCACAATCCCCTGTGTATTTCTAAGACCTAAGCAGACTTTCAGATTTGGAATCATTGATTAAAGAAGAGTCCAGGTTCCTAGGAAGAAGGACCCCACAAGACCACAAAAGTATATACTCCAATGATTCTCCCAGTCTGTCCCAAAGAGACGCAGGGCCATTTACTTGGGTGATATATACTGAGGAAAGTATTTTGAGTACTACTTGACAAAGGGTCGTAATTGATGTTATAACTGAGACCTTACATGTCATCATGGTTCCTCTTTAAGGTGGGGATGTAGGAGTGAAATTAATAAAGTCCTGACAGTCTGCAATAAAGTTCAGCCCACAGAATCCCAGTCATCCTTTCCCCAGATCCCAAATGTATGATTAAAATTGGTGTAATTAGCAGTTTTACATTTCTTATATTTTCTTCTCAATATTAACAAGTATTTTCATATGAAGTTTTATTTAATTCTCAATTTTTCTATATATATGCTTTTTAAAGAATTTTGGATTTTATTTATATATCAGCACATCTATATGCTTTTACTTTTTTCCCCATTGTGAATTATGTATTGCATTATGGATATACTGTCTACTGTATTTTAAGTTGCTGACTTAATTTTTCAAAGAGAAATAACTGTGATTATAAGTACTTTATGTAGTTAGTAATGTTTTAAGACCTGACATTTCAGTAAAGCAACATACACTTTTTAGGTTTACTACAATGTCAGTCCAAATATTAATATTTAGGAACCCTTAACAAAGAAATGAAAAAAAGAAAAACCCTACCAATTTTTAAAATCTTCACTTAAAACATTAATGAAATACATGTAAAGACTTATTTTTTTAAAGTTACTCTTCTGTACATATTAAAATACTAGAGGCCCGGTGCATGAATTCGTACACTGGTGGGGTCCCTCGGCCTGGCCTGCATCCTCTCACAATCCTGGACCCCTTGGGGGATGTCGGATAGCCAGTTTTGGCCCAATCTCCGAAGGCCCAATTCCCACAGGCCCAATTTAGACAGGAGGGAGCCCGATCCTGTGCATTGAGCGTCTGTCCCCTGGTGGTCAGTGCTTAGGCTTTTATATAGATAGTTTCAAGTAAATTTTTAAAATGGCTTTTGTTAAATAAATTACATGCTAAGTATGCTAGGACATGAGAATTTACATTTGCAGTAACTGCCTTCTCGGATATCTACTAACCTCTCCTTTTCCAAAACGTACTTCTATGTTGCAAAACCTTGTTTTTATTTTACAGGAAGGATCCTGTTTCTTAAATAGGCAGGGAAGATGTCTTTATCTGTTCCAGATGCTCACTGCTCCCCTGTATGGCCACTGGCCAAGTAAAGCACAAATGTCACATAAGAACTTAGAGCAATAAACTGAATGAGAAACAACGTCACGGTCATTGCTAGTGTAAATACTAAGAAAGAAGCCTTATTCACAGATGTGTATTATTTCCTGGATCCAGAATTTGTACTGGGAAGTATTTTGTTAAGGTTATTTTTCCTTGAAATAGGACAAGTCAATCTTGTTTGCTTCCCCTAAATGGTGGAATCTTTATTAAGAGGATTTATGGACTAAGTTACTTTATTAAGTATTTATTTTATGACTTTACATACTGTCATTTTTTTCTGAATCTTCCCAAGACCCAAATTGGAATATTAATATGCTAATACAGCCCTGACTGGGTGGGTCAGTTGGTTGGAGTGTTGTCCCGTACACCAAAATGTTGCAGGTTGTGGGTTTGATTCCGGTCATTTTAAAATCACAGGCTATTTGCTGAATGTCAAGATTTGGAACACCATAGAAATGTTATTTTATATTAGTTATATTTTGTTCACTGTCATAAATTTTTACATTGATCAATATTTTATATTTTTCAAAACCAATGTTTTCCTATTCTCTTTCTGTTTCCACTGGTTGCATACAGATGATGCAAAACCATAGGGGTTGGTGAGTCACATGATGGAAGAAGCCTGGGCTCCTTAAATCACAGCTTGGAGGAAGGTCACCTGGTCACCTTCTGTGTGGGGAGAATGTAAGAGAAATGAAGGTCTATATTGTGAAGACTGACATTTTTTATCTATTTGAAACTTAACTAGAATGATTCTCAATAATATAGTTAGTTCAAACTTTCAACACTTATTTTTATATGATTTTGAAGTATTGGTTTTCATGTGGATTTGATACTTGGATTTTATGGCCATCGTAACTGAGAAAGATACTCCACAAAATTATATGTAAATCCAAAGGGAGGAAGTGCATCATTGTTTGCACTTCCTGGATTTTAATAATTACTCTTCAGTGCCATTTTTCTGCTGCAAAAGTTTTGTCGTTGAAATTCAGCTAGTAATTATGTCAATCAGTTGTTCTTGAAAACTAACAGGGAAGGTGTTCACTTTATATTTTAACAATAGAATTAATATTTATTGAAACTATTCATTTGGAGTCTTTTTAATGGTTAGAAAACTCTGTTTCCAAATTTTTAAGTCTATATTCACAAAGATTTTTATAGGTAGCACATACATACAGTCCCCAACTTACAATGGTTCAACTTAGGATTTTTTGACTTTACTAAAAAAAGTGCAAAAGTGATATGCATTTAGTAGAAACTCCACTTCACATTTTGAATATTGCTCTTTTCCTGGGCAAGCAATAGGCAGTACATTCTCTCTCGTGATTCTGGGACCAGCAGCAGGCGGCAGCTCCCAACCAGGCTTGTGATCATGAGGGTGAACAATGGCTACTCCACAGTGCATTGCGTTGCCGGCATTTTTTTGGATATTGTGTTCTGAGCATATTTACAGCAGGCGAGGATAAGCTGTGATGTTCTGTAAGTTAGGTGAATTAAATGCATTTTTTACTTACAGTATTTTCAACTTATGATAGTTTATCCAGGTGTAACCCCCATTGTCAGTCAAGGACTATCACTATATTGTTTTCAGTAATTAATATAATGGGGATTTATTTCCAGGTAGCCATTTTCAAAATTGTCTTTCTATGACACAGATTTATTTTTAAAAGTAATAACATTTTACACATTTTTAAAAGTCACTTTAATCTTTAGAGAGCAATTAAATGCATTAACTTTTTAAAAGTTTGTGTTGGATAGCATAATAATTTCTAATAGTAACAATAATTTATAGAAAATGTCTACAAATTTTGAATTTAATTTTTTTGTTTTGTTAATCTTCATCCGAGGATATTTTTCCATTGATTTTTAGCAAGAGTGAAAGAGAGAGGGAAAGTCAGAGAGAAACATTGATGTGAGAGAAACACACTGATCAGTTGCCTCCTGCACAAGCCCTGACCAGGCCCTGGGCCAGGAAGGAGCCTGCAACCAAGGTACGTGCCCCTGACGGGAATCGAACCCAGGACCCTTCGGTCCACAGGCCGACACTCTATCTACTGAGCCAAACCAGCTAGAGCAAAATTTCATTTTTTATAAAAGAAAAAAGTAATTCCTTAAGTTGAATAACTTTTTAGTGCTTTGCCATTAAATAAGTAAATTGTGTGTTTAAAATATTTAGTGATCACTCCATGTTTCATTACAAAATGTTATAAGTATTCTACCATGTTTTAAAGACCATATTTTGTAATTTAGCTATACACATATAGATACAGATGTTGTCTTGTAGGACTTTGTATATTCCTGGTTTCAGCTTCTTTGCTACAATGAATAATTCAGTGAATATTATGAGAGGTTCTTGCTCTGTACCTTATCCTGATATTTTTTAATCCGGTCAAAACAACTTTTTCATTAGTGGTTACACTTATACATCTTTTCCACAAAATACAATTTTTATTAACAATATATTCACTTTGTATATCTTCTCTGCTACCTCCTTCCTTCAGTGATCCACACAAAAAAGTGGTATTTCTTGCATTTCATAATTGCTTTGCTGGCTATTGAATAAAACTGCTATAACAGCCCTGACCGGTTTGGCTCAGTGGATAGAGCGTCGGCCTGCAGACTCAAGGGTCCCGGGTTCAATTCCGGTCAAGGGCATGTGCCTTGGTTGCAGGCACATACCCAGTGGGGAGTGTGCAGGAGGCAGATGATCGATGTTTCTCTCTCATCGATGTTTCTAGCTCTCTATACCTCTTCCTTCCTCTCTGTAAAGAATCAATAACATATATATTTTTAAAAAAACTGCTATAACATGTTAGAAACATTTGTATACTTTCATCTAATGATATAGTTAGCATTTGTTCAAAGCTGTGTAATTTATTCTGTTTTTTTCCATTTTAACCACTATTTTCCATGTGTATTCCAGTAATATGAGTATTTGCTCACAAAAGAATATATTTTAGTTTGTCTTCATGTTGTCCGTTTGTTGCCTTAGCCACTTTTAGTTGCTACAATAGGAAAAGCGAATGGTTCTCCAACACTCTGCGCCTTTTTGTCTTCTGCTATTAGTAAAAAACCTCAAACTTTAAACCTTTAGCATAACATTTGATGAAGTTTTATATAATATGAATCGTGCATTAAATAATTTAAACTTGGTAAAAACATGTAGGCTTTTTAAAATAAAATATTTGTTAATTTTTAAACACCTTGCACATTTTTATGCCATGGCTACATGCTACTTTTTTGTTAATATCTGAAGGTACTATATATGATTCAAGAAAAATTTTATTGTTAAGGATGGTAGTGAGTGCAAATTTATATTCTGAGAAGTCTTGATAACTTTGTGGGGGGTTGTGTGTGTGTGTGTGTTTAGTTTTGCATGACTTCTTGGCAAAGTTCCATTTGTTTTAACTATAACATGGTCAGGAAACACCAGGTGTAGAAGGACTGCCAATGCAGCTATTTCTCACTGTACCTGCTCTTCCTATCTTGAAGTCCTTGGTTTCTTGGCAGGATCTCTTTTTAGGGGCCTGTCCATTTTGTGCAAGTTCATTTAATTGAAAGTACATAATAAAATGCCTAACTTCTTCGAACCTTGTATATTTTCTGAAACACAGATACAAAATATTCCTTTCCTAATTTTTACACTAAAAACAAGAAAGAGAAATAGAGGTTCTAATATTTTCTTCTCGCAACCCATCGGATCATGTTACAAACCTTTGGTTGTGTATATCCTTCCTTGAAGCCTTACTGGTATTTCTGGCAAATACGATAACAGGACTTTCAAACATTTTTTTTACTATGACAACAATAAGAATCCATTTTATATTGCAATCCTACTCACACACACCCATCAATGAACAAAGTTTGTATCAAATAATACTATGGGTGATGCACTCTGTTATTTCATTTCATTACAGGGGCTTTGAAATGAAGTTTGGAAAAGATGGGGGGAAATTATGTAATGTAGCAGCAAAAACAAGTTGCTGCTATGTATGATACAGACAGACAACAGCATGGTGGTTACCAGATGCAAGGGAGGGGGGTGAGTTAAGGGTAAGGGGCTAAACGTGTGGTGGCAGATGATTTGACTTTGAGTGGTGGGCACACAATGCTATATATATATATATTATTTACATAGAAATGTACACCTGAAACCTATATGACCCCATAAACCAATGTCACCCCAACCATAATTACAAAGATTATTCCAATGTAAAAAATGCAATTTGCTACATTGTTTAGATTTTTAACCCCTAACCTGATCATGAGTTTCATTTACATGAAGATCTATTACACTAAGTAGAGAAATTACCTTCATTTCACTGTCCATAAGAAATATAGAAGAGCGAAATGCACAGTGTTAAAGACTTTGATCTATTAGTTAGATGCTACACGTATCATTCAAATGTAATAATTGATATGCAATACTGAGCAGTACCTTGTTTAGCTTCATTTCCCTCTTCAAACATAGGCCAGGTTACAGAAAAGGAACTTGAATCATAGCACTATGCCCTCAACATGAAACTATAAAATGACAAAAACAATTGGGGGGGAAAAGGCATTATAAACAAGAATCCTTTCATAATAGAATTCAAAGCATATTTGGTTATTGACATTTTTCTAAAGTAGGGTGGCATCTGAGCAGTTTTGCTTCCTGTCAACACTGTTGCATGTAACATCACCAAGCCCAGCCTTTGGAAAATGATGTCGAGCAGCTAGACTGAAATTTCAAGGCGTCTGCCAAGACTCTCTGGCATTTGGGATTTGGCAGAATGTTGCAAAATAAATTTTCTTAGACAATTCTGGTCTTTGCCGCATACCCAAATGTCTGAGAAGTGATTCCAAATGTTCCTCTGATCACATTTTCCTTCACATCTCTTGCTTTTGTTACTTTTTATCTGCCTGGGTTAAGATGGCAAGTCACACCAGCTTGGGATGAAATCTGAGGCCATGCTTCTTTACTCTGTTTCACGCAACCCTTCCAAATTCCCTTCAAAAAGCTACTGTGATTAAAATTAATACTTTTAAAGGTAAACATACCAAA
Source organism: Myotis lucifugus (assembly GCF_000147115.1). NCBI lineage: Eukaryota > Metazoa > Chordata > Mammalia > Chiroptera > Vespertilionidae > Myotis > Myotis lucifugus. The sequence goes on along the minus strand of NW_005871065.1, from coordinate 10,603,982 downwards.
TTCGGGTCATTATTTTAAAGACTTTTTTAATAGCAGTTTTAAGGTCATAGGAAAATTGAGAGTAAGGTACAGAGATGTCCCATATACTCCCTCCCTTCACACATAAACAGTCTCTCCCAGTATCGACATCCCCCACCAGATGGTTACATGAGTTACAACTGATGAACTTACATTGACATATCATCACCCAAAGTCCATAGTTTACATTAGGGTTAACTCTTGGTGTTTTATAGGGTTAACTTTAGGATTAACTAGGGTTAACTCTTGGATGTAGACAAATATGTAATGACATAACAGAGTAATTTCATTGCCCTGAAAATCCTCTGTGTTTTGTCGATTCATCCCTTCCTCTTTCTTAACGCCTGGCAATCACTGATCTTTTCTCTGTCTTCATAGACTTGAAACCAACTTCTGTGAAATGTCATATAGTTGGAATCATATAGTATATAGCCTTTCAGATTAATAGTATGAATTGCCAATTAATAATAAGGCTTCACTTGGTAATATACATTGAAGTTTCCCCTTTGTCTTTTTATGGTTTGATAATTCATTTCTTTTTAGTGCTGAATAATATTCCACTGTCTAGATGTACCAGTTTGTTTATTAATTCACCTACTGAAGAACATCTTGGTTGCTTCCAAGTTTTGGCAATTACAAATAAAGCTGCCATAAACATCCACGTGTAGGTGTTTGTATGGATGTCAGTTTTCAACTCCTTTGGTTGACCGTCAGGGCCGCGAAGGCTGGATTGCGTGGTAAGCGTGTTTCGTTCTGTAAGAAACTGCCGACTGCCTTCCAAAGTGGCTGCACCATTTAGCATTCCCACCAGCCATGGGAGCTCACATCTCCTCCAGCATCTGGTCTTGTTAGTGTTTGTTCATTCTAATAGGTGGGTAGTGGTATCTTATTGTTGTTTTCATTTGCGTTTGCCTGATTACATAAGACTTGGAGCATCTTTTCATGTGCCTATCAGCGATCTGTATGTCTTCTCTGGTGAGATGTCTGTTAAAGTCGTTGGCCCATTTTTTAAGTGAGTGAACCTCACAAGTGTTTCTTAGTTGTCCTCTCATCCCTTTAGGTGGGACAGGATGGCAGCACTGACCACTAGGAACTTTCCTTCCTGTCAGGTCAGAGAGGTTCCAATAAAACCCAACAGGTAGGCTCTGGTTAGAGTTTCTCCTGAGGGTCGGCCTTGCTAAGAAGAACAGAGTGCTCTGGCATATTGCAAAAATGGCTCCTTTCCCTCTTCCTAGTGCAGTGAAGGGAACCCCCCACCAAAACCCTGACAATATCTACTGTGAGAACCTGGTAGAATTCCTAGAGGTAAAACTCACAGAAGTGTGGGGCTCCTAATGACCCGGTCCCCTTGAAGTTTTTAACTATAAAACTTGTCTATTCTGAGCCTCCAGCAATTCATCCGTTACAGTTTAACACAGCCTACCCTGGCCTGGGTTCCCATGAAGATTTCAGCTCCCGACTTTATGCTCTAGGACAGTGATGGCGAACCTATGACACGCGTGTCAGAGGTGACACGCGAACTCATTTTTTTGGTTGATTTTGCTTTGATAAATGGCATTTAAATATATAAAATAAACATCAAAAATATAAGTCTTTGTTTTACTATGGTTGCAAATATCAAAAAATTTCTATATGAGACACGGCACCAGAGTTAAGTTAGGGTTTTTCAAAATGCTGACACGCCGAGCTCAAAAGGTTCACCATCACTGCTCTAGGAAGTTGCAATTCTCTGTTTTTGCTTGTTGGTCTCTAATTTGGAGGGGCAGCCCTTTGTCCTATGACCTTACTTCTCTTACAGATCTAAGACATATTATTTATTGTGCAGTTTGTTCAGTAACTTTTTACTTGTTGTTATGAGAAAATGGTGACTTCCAAGCTCCTTACATGTGGAAGCAGAAACTGGAATTCCTGGGTCATTTGTCAGATTTGTAATATTCTATGCAGCAGACTTTCCTCTGGTTCCAACACAGTCTCACTGTTAGAGCAGGCAGATAGAAAGATATGAGTTGGGAGAGGCTGGAGAGGCAGCTGGGGCTTGGAGGAAGTAAGTGTGAGACGTGACAAACTGAAAATAGACAATGGAGGCATCAGGCCCTATGCAGGCTGGAAAGATTCAGAGCCTCCGGGATGTGATCTCATGGCATAATACCTAGATGAAGGAGCCTTATAAATTAAAGACACTTTTTTCCCTTAGAAATAAGGAAGGGGGAGACTTACTGAGGAGCACCCCAGTCTAGGATATAAATGTCCCAAACCCCACCCAAGTGGGGCACTCAGTTTGGCCAGCTGACTTGCGTGCTCAGATCCTATCTGAATGTATTTCTTTCCTACAAAGAAATCCTCACTTGTTTTTGCTGACATTTGTAGTCTATTGTATGAATTCATTCCTACAAGCGAGACACGAACTGTGGTCACAGAGTACTGTCTCTAGACAGAGACCCCCCTGACCACCGCTGACAACGCCATTATGGAACCCATCACTCGCAGAAGGATGTGTTGACCCCCCCCATGACTTTCTCTTTCCTCTTCTTTTATTAAAGCAAGATAACCATTTCCTCCTAATCTTTGAAATAATCATTATTCACATCTGTAAATATTGTTTATACTATATTTAGGCAATGCAGAGAGAAAATAATTTTGTGGAATAGGGTTTGATCCTTCATATTGCATTACATGGTATTCGCTAGGCTCACAGCACTTTGTAACTCACAATAAAATCCAGTGTCTCTCTCACATTGATGTTTATTTCTCTGTGTCTCCCCCTCCCTCCCTTCTACTCTTTCTAAAAATCAGTGGAAAAATATCCTCAAGTGAGGATTAACAACAACAACAAAAGTTATACATTAAAAAAAAGACTAAAAGCTTGACTTAAAAGCTATTTTTAAATATAAGATGGTATTATATCATAAATATATGCATCATTACAAATTTGAAAGAAGCCAGACAAAAGAAACACAAGTTATAAAAGTGAAAATATGTAAGAAGGCAGATTTGATGTAGCTTTACTAAGAACTCTGTGGGATTTACCATACAGTCAAATGGCAGTGAGTGTCAATCACTGTCCCCATTTGATAGAAATCCGAGTAGGGAAAATAATTCTTTACATTAGGTGGTAAACAAGTCTTTGATTTACAAACTATGCATGATCAGAGAAAGAAAAGATCTCTTCTTTTGATAGAAAATAACATTCTTTGCCAAAATCCTGACAGTGAATGCCAAGAACTAGATGAGTCAAACATTTGCTGGCAAAAATAAATGCAAAAGTTTCAAAATTTATCACATTTATGAAAAATGCTTGTGATATGTCTTTACTGTTTGTGATCCCTAGGGGCGTGACTGTATTATTGAAGCCAAGAGTCACACAGCGACCCTGAAATATAAAGCTAGATCTAAAAGCAGGGAAGCATGCTCATCTCAATAGTTCAGCCGGGATTCATGTTGCTCGCATGGGATAGCACCCCACCCCACTTGGTAACCAACATATACAGACTTACTGGCAAGAAATCGCCTTCTCAGGAGACAGACACTGACCTCCATTCTCTGATGTGAATAAGCAGTTTAAAAAGTGTACTTGGATTACAGTAGAAGGCTCATTTGCTGACCTTTACCCTCATATCACTTTCCTCTTCCACGTTCTTGGACTTTTGCATTAGTACAATACTGTCTCAAAGTCCTCCCAACTATGGAATCAATCCTTTGTCTAAACACCTTCTTACAGTAATATGCAATATGCAAACCAGAATTAAAGCAGAGGAGCTCTGTACTGAAGATACAGAGTTATAGAGGAGGCGGGGAAAACACCCCATGTCATATCCACAAAAAGTCCCAGCTGGCGTCTACTTGGCTGTTATATGTGAAGTGATGGAAAGGCAATCCGCTGGGAAAATAAGATTCTATTTCCCCTGTATTCCTCACCTTTGGATGCATATTAGCATGCATGATGAGAGAGTAGGTAAGGATTCAATCCCACAACAAGCTTCTAGAATGCTAGAATCAAGACACTATGGGGGATACAAAGTATGTTTCTCACTCATGGTGTGCTCCAATACTGTTGAATTTTTTTAAATTGTCATTTAATTATATATTGACTTTAAGATTCTAATTAATTAGATAATTCAAATGTCACATCTATGCATTTTAGAATTAAACATTTCAAAAAATAACTTGGAAAATTAACTCAATTTCTCAGTCTTCTATTTTTCCCCCTAAACATTATTTAATTCACTGTTGGATTTTGATTTTAGACAAATTGGATTTTTTTCTAAATACTATTAAGCAGGTTCACAATGTATTTTTATTCATGTTTTATAATATTCCAGCAAATTGAAGCTGGAGTATATCTTAAAGTCACACAAAATGAATGTCTTGAAGTAGCGGCATGGGTCAAGGTGATAAACCAGTTACATTTGGACTCACATCTTACCAATCTAAGCTGCCTCTAAATTGAAATAAAAACAAATACATGGAAATGATGTTTTCTTTTATATCTTGAAATTTAAAATGTGGGCAGACTCAAGTGAAAGATTCTGGACAGTATAACAAGCAGGTTGAAAACTGCAGCCATTTTCTCTCTGATTCTCCCTTCCTAATTTGTTACTAAAAATGAACTCTATGTATGTCTGTTGTCTTTTCTTCATTGAACATGGATACTTTCTGATAAGAAAGGCCATTGAGAATTGCCATGTTTGAAAATCTATCACCAACTAAGAGTATAACCCAAAACCCCTAAATTACTTGATCCCTGGAAATCTATGTACTCTTGGGACTACATTCCCTAACACTTGCTTTAAGAAACAGGAATATAGTATAATAAACTTAAATAATCTATATATATAAAAGTCTAAGCGACTGACCGACTGTTCAACCATTTAACTGTTCTACCATTTGACTGGTAGCTATGATGTGCACTGACCACCAGGGTGTAGATGCTCAATGCACAGGCATGGAAACATGGAAGAGAATGATGAATCTCAGAGGGAAGGGGGGAGGGAGAGGGTGGGAAGCAATTAACCAAAGATCTTATATGCATACTAGAGGCCTGGTGCACGGATTCGTGCACTGGTGGGGTCCCTCAGCCTGGCCTGTGAGGATCAGTCCAAAACCGACGATCCAACATCCCCTGAGGGGTCTCGGATTGTGAGAGGATGCAGGCCAGGCCGAGTGACCCCACCGGTGCACGAATCCATTCACCGGGCCTCTAGTACAACATAAAAACAGTAAACCTAGCATTTTTTATTTTTTCAAAGTGAAGGACTTTTTAAAATTTTTCAATAATAATAATGCTTAGACACTTATAGATTACATTGTAGCAATGCAGTTCTATTAAAATGTGTTGTTTTTATTTTATTATTTTAGAGAGAGAATTATATTCCACTTTGAAAATTACTGCATGTGTTACTACTTAAGAACAACATGTAATTAATCTAAAATAATGAAAGACGTTAAAATAGTAATGCTTCATTAAATGTCCCTAAGCATATTTAAAATATCACAAAGTGGTATGGTCAGCTTAGCGGTAATTATTTTAGATTCCAAACACTGTACCTTTGTAAAAACTCTTGGGATTCAACGTAACCAGCGACAGCCTGAGGAATGCTCTGCTCCACCTGTAATTAAAGAACAAGCACCTTGGGGACGCTGAAGGGAAGACGGACATTGTAGGCACCAATTGACTTAAAATATGTCTTCCCTTCTCTGTTTTGGCACCTTGTGAATATTTTTGTGTGCATTTAACTTGTGTTGATATCCTTATCTCCTTAAAAATATAACATCAACACAGTTCAAATAACCCTATTATATTCGTGGCTTTTAAGAATCTTTTCTAGGTAAAAACAAAACAAAACAAAAGACTATCTAAATTGTAGTGACTCTGAGTTGCCCACGGGAACGGAGCTGGCTAAGGCAAGCCAGAACTGGCACTCAGGCACCGTGAGGCTTGGTCAGGTACCCTGAGCTCTACTAGTATAAAAGTAATTAGGAATTTTAAGCACTGCCACTGTCAATGATATACAGTGTTTCCAGAAGCTTCCATGCCCTGTTTAAAGTTCCACTAAGCGTACCATTGCTTGTCAGCTGTTGGGACATACGTAGCTAAGATGACACATGATCGCTTGTGCAGGAAGACAGACAGTGCATCTTAAAGGAGAACCAGAAGCCCCATCAATTATTACAGCCTCTGAATACTCAGCATTCAGCCTGCAGGAGCTCATGGGCCCACAGAGAGTGGTTTAGAATCGAGTTTAAGTCTCAGGAGCTGAAAACAAGCATGCAAAGGGCACAGGAGGAAACCAACACTTGGGTCACTGCCTAATCTTACCATGAACAGGATATAGAGAAGGGGAGAAAGGTGAACTTTTCCTGGAGGTATTTTTCTTCAGAAGCAACAAATCTAAAACAATCAAACAAAAAACACACAGTGGAATATCAATAATTAGTAATCCAGCAGTTCATAGAGGATGAAGAGAAAATGTGTGAAAATCCACTAACCTTAGGGTAAGAGCTATTGAAGTACTGCCAATATTCTATAGACAGGCTGATACTTCTACATTTTTTTTCGTTCTTAAGGCCAATAGAATGCTAATTTGTCTTAATTCCGTTTTTTCATTGTATAAACTTAGAGGTCAATACAAAAGGACAAATGTGCATAAGTTCATCTGCAAAAGGCCAAGATTTATATTCATGTTTTTTTATTACTAGTGCACAGGTTTTTAGACCTATCAGCCTAATTGAACTGTTCTGGATTTTTAAAAAATGGTAATAAGCACCATTGTCTTTATCCTAAAACCCTTCTCTCATTCTAGCAATTTCAGTCTTCAATGGATCCATCTACAACCCCTTGACCTTCTCTAGCCAGCCATCTTTATTACCCTCCACTTAACCACAGTTTGGTGGCCAAACTCTGGGTTTAGTCATTATCAGAGTTCTCAATCCTTTGAAATCTTCAACAGTAAAAGTTCATTCTCTCATTACAGGCCAGACACAGCCAGCTGCTTATTTCTTCCCTCTCCATCTGCTCACTCACACCACTAATCTTCTTAACACTTTTTCTTTCAATGAACCATTAACCAGTTCTGCTGGTCTGACTTTACCCCCTAACTAACTTGAATCATAATGGCAGTGACGTGAATATTTATTTTCCATCACCTCATTTTCCTTTCTCAGTTTTCATTCGGCCCCACCTATTTTGCCAATTTCCTATTAAAACTAAAACATAACTTATTTGTACCTATACTTGGCTTTCCATTGTTGTGAATTACCTGTGTATACTCTTTAACCACTGACCTATCACAGAATTTTGTCTCTCTGATCTGGATGCTAATACTTATTTGCTATAGGAGTTGTGTAAGTTTAATCTTCACATTAATATTTTATTTGTAGAAATTGCAGGTATGTTCTCTCAGAGCTTATATTTTAGTTCAAATATGATGTATTTTATTTCACAGAAATTTTAAATTTTCAGTTATAATTGACATATAACATTGTATTCATTTTAGGTGTATAACATAGTGATTTGATCTATGAATATATTGTGATATGATTGCCACAATAAGTTTAGTTAACACCCATCTCCTCATAGAGTTACAAGTATTTTTTCTTGTGTTAAGAACTTTTAAGATCTACTTCTAATCAACATTCAAATATACAGTGAAGTATTTTTAGCTAGTCTCCATATTGTACATAACATCCTCAGAACTCTTTTCTTATAACTGGAAGTTGTTACCTCTTAAGGACCTTCACCCATTTCCCCCACCCTTACCCCTGTCTCTGTCAACCACCAATCTGTTCTATTTCTATGAATTCCATTTTAAGGATTGCACATATAAGTGAGATCATACAGTATTTGTCTTTCTCTGTCTGACTTATTTTACTTAGCATAATGCCCTCAAGGTCCATCTATTTTGTCACATGGATATATAGCCAATTTTATAGTATTTAAGTGACAATAAATATATAGTTTAAATAATCACATCATTGTAAAGGTAATTTTAAAAATTTAAAGTGGAAACTGGGCAAAATACTGTAACTTATTTCACACAAAAAGTTGATGCCTGGCCAGTGTGGCTCAGTGGTTGAGCACTGACCCATACACCAACAGGTCACTGGTTTGATTCCTGGTGAGGGCACATGCCCAGGTTTTGGGCTTGTTCCCCAGTGTGGGGCATGCAGGAGGCAGCCAATCATGTTGATGTTTCTCTCTCATTGATATTTCTATCTCTCTCGTCCTCTTGCTTCCTCTCTCTCTAATGTCAATAAAAACATATTTTTAAAAAATGTTATAACATAAACATATAGAGTATCTGAAAATAGAGTAAAAGTTGTTATTGTTAAATGGGCTGAAAAATGATTGTATCGTTTAAAATCTGAAAATGGTTCCCTATGAAAAGATTCTCAGCCTCACTTATAATAAAAAATATAGATCAAAACCACATGGAGATATTTTCATTATAAAATTACTTTTCAGAAAATGTATTATGTTAACAAAAGAGCCCATCTCTTATCTTCCAAAAGATTGGGCCAACACAGAAGACAGAGCAATGTCTTATATGTCTTATGTAACTCAATATCATCTTAATAAGTATCAAGGTAATAATTAGGAGCTAATACTGTGGATGTTACTAAGGATAATTTGTCACTCTTCAAGTTGCCAATGCCCTCAGAACTAGAAAAAGGCAATAGGTTGAGGAGTGCCAGTGGGAAAAAAATCACTGTTATTTTTCCTGCCTTAAGGTGATTCTGTTGCTCCAGAACAGTACATTCAGTAATCTTCCTGTCTGGGTACAATTTGAAAAAAGTGGCAATCACTATTGGGGAAAAAAAAAACAGTGGCAAGCCTATTTTGAGGTTTTTATTCTTTTTTTTTTGGCTTAATTTGGTACATTAAGAAAAAGCATTTTGAATCACGGGACAATGTACTTAATTCATGGCATTACATCCTCTCTTAGGTTAGTAAAGATCACAAAATAATTTTTAATCAATCCAGTAAAAACAAAGGTTTAAAACAAAACACGTTTTAAATCAGATAGATGCAACACCTGTGAGAGAATGGTGGCTGACTGGGGCACTTAGTCGGATTGAGGATGTTAGTAAATTGAGGAGGGGGAAGAGCTAAGGAAAAACAAGATGCCCTAAGTTATTTTGATTCACAGGTGATAGGAAAGATGTCTTGAAGATATTTATTTTTAAACATCTTGCAGCTCTTTTCATAAGCTTTTCACATTGGATGATATAACGAAAGGGGTCAATTCCAAATATTATGACATTTTATGCAGTCATTATTTAAAATACTTTTAAAAATGCCAAAAAGAGCATAATGCTAATGAGAAGAAGGCAATTTTGCATAGTCTTGTCAGAATTAGAATTAAAAAAATACTCCCTATTGGGAGCGGAAGCTAAATCCAGAATTAATATACTTACTTAATAAAGGTATAATACTTGGAAGGATATCTATGTATATAAAAGCCTAAGTGACTGTTATGACCAGTTGACTGAATGACCAGTCGACCAGGTTGCTATGATGCACACTGACCACCAGGGGACAGACACTCAATGCAAGAGCTGCCCCTTGGTTATCAGTGTGCTCCCACAGCCAACCTCCTGTGGTCCCTCCCCATGGCTGGCCCTGATCAACCCAGATTGGGACTGGGCAAGGTGGCCCCAATTGGCCCCGATTGGAAGCTAAATCCAGAATTAATATACTTAATAAAGGTATAATACTTGGAAGGATATAAATCCATAAGAGAAAAACAATGTTCTAACTTTTTATGAATTGTAAAGTGAACAAAACCCATAAAACGGAAAACAAAATTTTAGTGTCACTAAAAAAACTGCTTTTGGTACAAATGTTAAATATGCATTGGGTTTAAACTATGAACATAATATTAAAAAAACACACACACCAACCCATACATTTTTAGAGCTATAGTCAACAATTAGAGGTACTTAAACATATTTTTTTAGTAGAGGACTACAGTTACCCCCTCATAAATATAGCTTTAGAATTGAGTTAAATATTCCTCCCTTAGGTCATTTAGTTTTTCTGGTGTTTGTTGTTAGTTTCAATATCTTGTGTGACTAGCAATCTGACATACAGAGAAAGCAATAGCAGTCGACATGATAACCTTGGTAGGTTGAGTTCAGAACACCAGGTCCCTTTATACCAAATTTTCTACAACGGTAAACTTCACTGAAAGAATCTATCTGTGAACACCAGAAACTTTTGAGTGCCAAAGAGCAGAGTCCTTGATGTCTCATTTTTGGTTGTATTAAGAAGAAGCTTGTTCATCCCTGCTAATGGCTCAATTGGTTGGAGCTTCCTCCCACATACGAAAAGGTAGTGGTTTGATTCCCTGTCTGGGTGGATCCCAGGTGGGAGACAGCTGATCAATGTTTCTCTCTCTGATCAATGTTTCTCTCTCACATTGATATCTCTCTCTCTCTCTCTCCTCTCCTCTCCTCTCCCTCCCTCCCTCCCCCCCCTCTCAAATTATATAATCATGTCAATAGATGCAGAAAAATTATTTGACAAAATTCAGTATTGTTTCATGATACAGACTCTCAACAAATTAGTATAGAAGGAATGTAACTCAACATAATGAACTCTAGAAACCTGAGGCTTAATGATTGATCCTACAAAAGACAATATAGTAATTTCTTAATGGTTTCATTAATTCCCAATTAACAAAAATATATATTAATTGATCAGTAGAACTTTAAATTAAATTAACAATACTGAATGTGTATACACTTAATTAAAATTTAAAAAGCACTTGATGTATTACAATTTTTCTTATGTTATAAAAAAAGTTATTTCTAAAAACAAATGAACTCCTCAGATTTAAACATGAGAATTTCTGATTATTTTTGTTTTAAAATTGCCAGGTAGCACAGGAACAGAAAGTCAGAACAGACTATTAATTTAAAGTTGATATCAAAAGGCATGCCCAGTAGTTCCAAGAAAAATTGTGCAGAAGAACTGCATTTGTATAAAAAATGCAGATTCTAGGATGTAGGGACCAGTAATCTATATTTTACCAAGAACCCCTAGTAATGCTTTTGCAGTCTAGTTGATGAAAACCTGTTAAAGTAAAAAGAAAAAAAAAGTATAAACGACCATAAGTATCACCAATGGCTGTCTGCTTTTCCACAAAATTGGCAAAGAGTACATTTGTAATTCAATTGCTTAAATTATAAACCCAAACACTGTTCCATAAACAGTATGTAATAGACTTCACAATGCAGGTAATTCTGGACACATTACTTAGTGATGTAAAATAAATTCTGGTCCTCAATGTTCAGAGCACAAAGGAATTTGTTTACCTGTAAAAAAAATCAATGATCTTTGAAGAACTCTAATTGCTGGTCAATACAAGAAGAACACAACAAGATCAATATATCAGTGATTACAGACAAACGTAGGAGATATTGTGGGTTTGGTTCCAGATCACTACAATAAAGTGAACATCTTATTAAAACAAGTCACACAATTTTTTTTTTGTTTCCAAGGGCATATAAAGTTATGTTTACAGTATACTGTAAGTACAATAGCATGATGTCTAAAAAAGTCAATATACATATCTTAATTAAAAATATTTTATTGCTAAAAAGTGCTTTTAAAAAGGCTCATCATCTGAGCCTTTAGCAAGTCATCATCTTTTTGTTGATGGAGGGTCTTATCTCAGTGTTGATGGCTGCTGACTGATCAGGGTGGTGGTTGCTGAAGGTTAAGGTGGCTGTGGCAATTTCTTAAATAAGACAATAAAGTTTGCCACATCAATTGACTTTTCTTTTCATGAGCAATTTTCTGTGGCATGCAATACTGTTTAATAGCATTTTATTATTGCATGGTAAAAACTCATTTCAAAATTAGAATCAATCTCAAACCCTGCTGCTGCTTTATCAACTAAGTTTATGGGGTATTCTAAATCCTTTGCCGTCATTTCAACGGTCTTCACAGCATCTTCACCAGCAGTAGAATCCATCTCCAGAAACAACTTTATTTGCTCATCCATACAAAGCGCTTCCTCATCCATTAAAGTTTTATCATGAGATTGTAGCAGTTCAGTCACATCTTCAGGCTCTTCTTCTAATTCAAGTTCTGCTATTTCCACCACCTCTGTGGTTATTTCCTTCACTGAACTGCTGAACCTTTCAAAGTCATCAATGAGGGTGGGAATCAACTTCTTCTAAACTCCTGTGAATGTTGATATGTTGACCTTTCCCCACCTATCACAAATATTATTAATGGCACCTAGAATGATGAATCATTTCCAAAAGATTTTCAATTGACTTTGCCCAGATCATCAGAGGCATCAGTATCTATGGAAGTTACAGCCTTCTGAAATGTATTTCTTAAATAATAAGACTTGAAAGTGAATTACTCTTTGACACAACTTCCGAATGGAGGTTGAGTTAGCAGACATGAGAACAACATTAATTCTGTACATCTCTATCACAGGTCTTGGGTAACAAGGGTACATTATAAATGAGTGGTAATATTTTGAAATAAATATTTTTCTGATCAATAGTTTTCATCAGTGGGCTTTTATATGTTGTAAACAAATGTGCTATCATCTAGGCTTTGTTCTCCCACTTATAAAGCACTGGCAGAGTAAATTTAGCAAAATTCTTAAGAGTCCTAGGATTTTCAAGGCGCTCTCTACCTATGAAAGTCCTAGATGGCATCTTCATCCAACATAAGGATGTTTTAACCTATATTGAAAACCTGTTGCTGAATGTAGCACAGGAGGCAGAGGAGGAAGAGGAAGCAGAGGAGGAGGAGGAGGAGAGGGAGGAGAGAGAGGAGCAGAACAAGAAGAAGTAGAAAAAGAAGAAATAATATGTGTACTCCAGATATAGGCTGATCTTCGTCAGGTATTGACTGGTACTTCTCCCAACTATTGAAGTTTTTCAAAGCAATAATTGCGTCTAGCACAAAGTGATCCTACCCAAGGGTTTGCTCCAGCACAAGGAAAGGGAAAACATATTATTAGAGTCAGATCAATAGTTTTTTGAAGCCACAAAACAGCAACAGACCCAAGCTGGCCCTTTCACAAGGCCATAGATCCAATCTCTCCTACTGCACAGTAGCTACTTTCTGCAAGCAGTTCCCATTCAGTCTTGCCATCATCTTGGTACTCATCTAGCCATCTGCTGGGGAAAGAGGGAAGACAATTAATATGAAAGAATATTAAAAGAAGGCACATTACCTAGAACAACAAAAAAATAAATACTTAAAGGATTTAAAGGGGCCTTCAGAGAGGGGCTCAGAAATTTAAAAATCAGTTAAGATTTCAAGCCACATCCAATGATCTTTAGGAATTCAACTTCAGCAAACCTTTGTCCTACACTCAAGTTATATTGATACATCCTAAAATGTCAGTTTTTAGAAACATTCTATGATAACTTTACAAATATTCTAATATATCTTAAAATCAGTAAAAATTTCTTATTTGGACTTTCCTTAGTGGAAATCTTTATTTCTCTCCTTTCATGTAACTGGTGTTTAGTTGCTAAGGCAGGCTCTACAACAGCAATCTACCAGAGATATATAACACAAGGCACATATATTTTTTTAAAAAGTAAAAAAGAGTAAAGATTAAATTAATTTAAATATTTTTATTTTAATAAATTCAAAAGATGATATTTCAACATGTAATCAATATAAAAATTATTGAGCTATATTACTGCAATGGTCTGAATGTTTGTGTCCTCCTACCCCCAGAATTCATATGTGGAAATCCTTTGAAAGGTGCTTAAGTCATGAGAGGAGATCCTTCATGAATGGAATTAGTGGCTTTAAGAAAAAAAGATTCTGGGGCCATGGAACAGACTGACATAGCTTGATTATATTTACACCACGTTAGAATAATGCTTTAGCATTCACAGTTCATACACATAACTTTGTTTGATTTTAATTCATATGAACTAATAAAAACAGGTATTCCCATGGTACTTACACATGAGGAAACTGAACCTCAGAGAAGTTGATAACAGTACCCACATTCCAAAATTAGCAGGGAGCAGAACAAGTGTTTGAGGAACAGAATCAAGAACCTGTTTTCTAAATCCTACTCCAGTTTTCTTCCCATTTCAGCATGCTTATTGCAGAAGAGAATATTCGATAGACATGAAAATAAATTATCTATAGCATCACATAAGAAAATGAGTGAATCTTAGAAGCATAATCTTGAGTGGGAAAATAAGTGGAAGGCTTCAAATAGCATATCTTGATTTTTACAAAACACAAAAACTGTCAAAAGTATTTTCAAGGATACCTGCATAATTAGTAAAGCCTTTTTTTAAAAAGCAAGGGTAAAAAACATCAAGAAATGATAAACCAAAAATTCAGAATAGCTACTTTGGTGGAGAGGATAGGAATAGCGAATACAGGTAGAAGCACTGGTATTGGTAATTTTCTAGGCTCAAAGTGGGGGGTGGGTTATCAGACCTTATATAATACAAATTTTGAAACTCATAGCGTAGATTTTCTATTATGGTAATTTTCTTTTCTTTTAGTGAAAAATATGCAGAATGTAGGAAGGAGAGTTTAGTTAAAGACTTTTAAAACTATGCTCAAGAGCCCTGGCTGAGTAGCTCAGTTGGTTAGAGGATCATCTGCCAAGGTTGTGGGTTCAGTTTCCAGTCAGGGCATATATAAGACTCAACTGATGAATGTAAAAATAATTGGAACAACAAATCAGTGTTTCTCTCTGCCTTTCTCTCTCTGTCAAATCAATATTTTTTAAAAAAAATTAAAAAGAAAATTATGCTATCGTAATTACTTTCAACTTTTCTTAACTGAGGTCAAATTGCCTTACCCTATCAGAGAAACCCATCAAAATTCCAAACTATCCAGCCAAAATCTAGCTCTTACCTTCAGCCTGCCTATCATGTTGTTTGTGTATTGTTTTTTTAAATGCCTATCATGTTTCCATCGTTTCTTGAAGGAGAGCTTCATATTCTTCTGGACGAGGCGAAGTCCCCTTGCCATGTGGTACAATAATAACACTGTGTGTCACTTTAACACTATGTGTCATACTTTATTATACTTGCTTATTTCCTCTGTCTGCTCCCACCAGGCCCTGCCTTGTTCACATTTGAATGCCCAACCTGTGGCAAAGGGCCGGGCACAGCAGGTCCTCCACCAAGCACTCTTACATCAGAAGGCAGTGCTTTTCAACAAATGGTCTGAGGACCACATGAATCAGAATCCCCTCAGGTGCTCGAAAAAAACAAGCAAACAAACAAAAAACCAGACAGCACATTTCTGATGAGTCAATACCTATGAATCAGAATATCTGGGTGTAGGCCCAAGAGGCTATTGTGTTTGTTTTAAGATATTCAGGTATTTCCTAAATATTTTGAGGCTTTGCTAAGTTTGCTGTAAATGTGAGGCTTTACTGAGGCTGTCTCTTTATTCTATTTGAGATACAACTTTGTTCAAGTTAAAAGAATAGGGGCGTGGGAGAGGGCAATGGGGACATATGTAATAGTTTCAACAGTAAAGATTTATAAAAAAGAAGAAAAAGAATAATGTTAAGTAGCTTCTCTTTTTAACAATGGGAAGGAAAATAAAAGGTTTGCAAGATAAAAGGTTTGCAAGTTTCGCTGAAGTGTTTCCTATACCTGCACAGATTTTGTTAATCAGTGTTTCACTGAAAATGTTGCTTTTAGCTCTTTAAACATTAAAAATCATAACGTTTCTTTCCTTTTTCCTTTTATAATTTTTATTTTGTTGAATCAACCCACCTGGTAATAACACCCTACCCTACAAATGTCCAGCCTGCTCCTTCAAACAAACCCCTAACTCTTCCTCCTTTGATGTGCGGAGTCCCTGGTGATTGCCCTGTAGGTGCTGTTGCTATTGTTGCCACAGTGCCTCAACATCGTCTCTTTCAGCATTTGGGGTTAGATCTTCTGTTTCTCTCTCACAACCAAGAGGAGTCTCAAAATGATTTTTAAAAACTAGAGCCTGGTTAAGCCAAGAATTCCTATTAGCTGTTCTGTTTGATTCATGCCCAGGTCTACAGTCTTGACTCTCGTCAGCTCTTCTGCAAATCCATGCATGATTTCCAGGGAGACTTGGGATAAAAGCTAAATCTCAATAGAAGTTTCCATCCTTCATGACACCGTGCATAGAAGACAGTATATTATGTCTTTCCTTCCTCTATGTAATATCTTATTTCTGCCTCTTTCTAATAATTTCCTCTATATAAGTCCTCAACTCATTTTATCATGCATCTATTTCCTTCCTATACAATGCGGCCTTCCCTTTTCTTCTTTCTCTTTGGGTTGTACCTAGAATACCCATGCTTCTTTCTGGTAAAGGCCATTTTTAAGCTCTAAGCACTATACTTGGTACAAGGAGAATAAAGTTGAATAATATGTTATACCATACATCAAAAAACTAAAAGTCTAGCAAAAGGGAAAAAAGAAGTATAGAAATAAATGTAATAAATGGTTACTAAAATATGTGGTTGCATTTTAGCAGTGAAGAATGGAGGTTCCAGAGTCAAACAAACTTATGTTTGAATTTAATATGTCTAAGGAAAATAAGGGAGATATTTAAAAATTAGAATTGACTAGACTAGTTAATAGGTGTGGGAGGGGTAGAAGGTGAGGAGAGAAAGGGAGAATCAGGATGATTTCCAAGTTACTGGTTTGCTAAAAGAGTGTGGGGTAGGGAACCCAGCAGAAACACATCTGTAGGGAAACATGATAGATGCATTTTTAAGTATTACCTAGTAGGTCTGGGCACACACACACACACACACACACACACACACACACGGAAATTTTCTTCGTAATAAGGTACCAGTGAGCTTTTTAAGTCCTATAATAAATATAATCTAACAATACTTCATTTAACTCTAATTTCTTAAAAGAAAATTTTCTCATCTCAATTTTACATGAATTGTACATCCATGGTTTGTTTCACCTGCCTTTTATGAGACTTTTTATAAATATTCAAAACAAACTTCTTGCCAAGAAAGCAAATCTTACCAGGACCTGTGCCATCATGACCAATCAGAACTTTCTTCAATTTTCCAAGGGACACTGCCTCAATGGAAAAAATATCAACCTGTAAAAGAAATGGAGTGACTGTTAGGACATTCCCTTTATCTAGAAAAAAAAAGCATTGCAATCAGTACATTATTAGTAACTACAGTACAATATTACTATATTGCTATATATTACTACTATATCATTATTATTACCACTATAAGAATCACCATTTACTATGTTATGCACAAAGTCCTACGCTATGCCTTATGGAAAATATACAAGCATGTAATATAATTCTTCCCCTCCTCAATCATACAGTCTAATAAAAATATATTTAAAATTTAATCACAACATTTATTCTAAGTCTACTACTGCTAATTTCTTATTCATTTTCTTATTTTATTTTTTAAAAATATATTTTATTGCCCTAGCTGGTTTTGTTCAGTGGATAGAGCGTTGGCCTGCAGCCTGAAAGCTCCCAGGTTCAATTCCAGTCAAGGGCACATGCCTGGGTTGTGGGCTCACTCCCCAGTAGGGGCCGTGCAGGAGGCAGCTGATCAATGATTCTCTCTTATCATTGATGTTTCTATCTCTCTCTCCCTCTCCCTTCCTCTCTGAAATTAATAAAAATATATTTTCAAAAAACAATTCCAACCTAGGCATGTAAATATTCCTTTCTAACTTAGAGTAAATTGATTGCCAATAAGAAGGTGGAAAAAGAATAAATAAAACTTGATGCTGAGGTCCTAGAGGGACCTAGTCCCTGCTGCAAACAGCAGTGGCATCGAGAATACACATCTTGATTATATTGTCTCCAGCTCTTTCCTTCTCTCCTTCTCTGCATTTCTTCTCTGTGCTTCCTGGGTCGCCTCCTGCCCAGGATCTGCCATAGGCTCTGTTTTGGGAGAATTCACCTGAAGGTCTCACTTTTCAAGTGGGAGTTTACGACAGCCTATCTTTACTGCGGGGCCCAGACTGAATCCCAGCCTGATGAGACCTCTTAAGTCTCCACACGCCATCACAGGCCTCACTGTCATTTTCTGATTGGCTTCTTGCTGCTAAGCTTCCACTTACGAATGGTTGAAAGCGATGGTAAATACCAGCTACTCCTTTGGACGTTCTTCCTTCCAGAATCTTGGGCCCTTAAGCCTTACTTCCTTGGCAGCTCTCCAATGCCTTTAAAACATATTTAAAAGATGCCTACCACCCTAGCCAGTTTGGATCAGTGGATAGAGCATTAGCCTGTGGACTGAAGGGCCCCGGGTTTGATTCTGGTCAAGGGCATGTCCCCTGGCTTTGGTTGGGGTTTGTGTGGAAGGCGACCAATTGATGTGTCTCTCTCACATCGATCTTTCTCTCTCTCTCTCCCTCCCTACCACTCTCTCTAAAAATCAATAGAAAAATATCCTCGGGTGAGGATTAACAAAAATAAATAAATAAAAGATGTTCATCAAACATTTCTAATTCTCAGCAGGATGGCCATTTTGTTACAAGTTAGACTGCCCTAGCTGGAAGTAGAACCTTGATTGTTTTATTTTTATTTTTGTTTTATTTATTTTTCATAGGAGAAACTGGGACTTACTATGGTTGCATTGTTCTGGTTCAGCCCCACCTCAACTCCAGAGCAGTAAGATGCACACCAAGAAGTGACCTCACCTCTCTGTACTTTTTATTTGGTACCAAATGACTATTCAGGAATTTTCTGAGTGTGTGTCTTTTTAGATAAAGAAATTACAGGAAGTGTGGGAGGTAACAATTTATAAGGATCTTTCTGTTACCTGTCCCTGTTGAAACTTGACTTTGTTATTTTGGGCCTGGGGAAGACTTCGATTCCCCGAATCCCCCCTGGAGCCGATGAGGTTGATAAATACATTAGACTCTGTCCCGGCACCTGGCCTCCTGCCAGTGCATATGTAGACCTCATAAACCACCACTGAAATGTCAGGAGTCTCATATTATTTTTCTCATTTTTATTTTCTCTTTGAATTTATTAGATACCCTGGAGAAAAATCTGACTGTTCTTTAATCTAGTTGACACGACTTTCTCTATGGTACTTGGGCCCACTCCTTCTTATGTGTACCCCTATTCAAGCATACTCTCCACCACTTCATGTTTATCTCATTCATACAGATGCCCAGCCATTCCCACAACTACTGTTTCAAAATAATTATTGTTAACAATTATGCACTTTCATTAACCACTACACTTTCACAGTTATTATAAGAAGTTGTACTTAAAACACACACACACACACACACAACACACACACACACACACAAAACTCTTCTCTCTCTTAATTAGACGAAAGTGGCAATTTTTCCCCCCTGAAGTTGGCCTATTCTAATCACAGCTGGTCACTCATGCTGCTCCTTCATGGAGATTACTATTCTGTGAGGATTTTTAATAATCTTGATAGAGAAGAAATACAAAGACCCTAGAGAATTTCAAATTTAAATATAATTCTAAAGAAAGAGCTCAGTGAGGTACCAGCAAATTTTAATCTACCATATTTGACCTTAGAATTAAGGTAATTTCCAAGACACTGGTAAAAGTCAGTAAAATTAAAAAAGAGACTTTTCTAGCTGGTACTACTAATAGGAATAATATCTTGGACACAATGAGTACTTGTTATTTCAAGTTCTAGAATTCTTTATAAGTCATACTCTGTGCAATTGAAGTTGCATTTACAGAAATCCACATTAACATTTTCGAAAAAACTCAGACATAAAAATCCAACAAGAAAACAAGGTACGTGAGACACATTGCCTGTTTCCATCATGCCTGACCTTTAGAAAGACAAATGTGGTATATTGGGGAATGGTGCAAGCAGAGGAGATAAATCAGCTTCTTGTGCAGTCTCACATGTTCTAAAATACCCCAGAGTGAAAGCCAGCTGAGCTGAAGCAAAAAATTTAGAACACTTCTCATGAATTTAGGACAATGAAAGAAATCTTTTAAACTACCTATAAAGGAGATCTGGTCTCACAACATGTGCAACTACCTGAGCTGAATTGGCTGAAACTGACACTGGAATGCTTCATGAAAACAAGTATGTGGACAAGCATGATTGGAAGTCTTTCCAGGGAGACCATGATTTTGTTACTGGAATTTTTTCTTCATTTCAGGTGATAACTGAACTTGTTTACAACTAAAAATAAATAAATAAGGACATTAAAAATATTAAAACAGCCCAGCTGTGGTGGCTCAGTGGTTGAGAGTTGACCTATGACCCAGGAGGTCATGGTTCAACTCCAGTCAGAGTACATGCCCTGGTTGCAGGCTGGATCCCCAGTAGGAGGTGTGCAGGGGGCAGCCAATCAATGATTCTCTCTCATCATTCATGTTTCTATCTCTCTCCCTCTCCCTTCCCTCTCTGAAGTCAATAAAAAATATATTTAAAAAAATATTAAAACACAAAGTTAAACAAACTAATCGTTCATGGTTTAAAAAGTATACACCAAAAATTATTTAGAACAGAGACCAAATATTTGTAGCACAAAATGCAGCACTCAGCCCTCCCTCAGCCATTGTTCCTGCCCCATGATCAATTCATCCCCTTCCCTGCTACCTGCACACACCTCAAATACTTCTCAACACTGTGTTCCCAGGAACAAGTTTAATACACATAATTGGACCAGAAAAATTTCCTCCTAGATTTAGGCAGTTATTGCCAGAGAAATGTCCTAAAGGGAAGCCATCTTCACAATTTAGGATGATTTTGGATAAATTATGAAAGAATGTTAAGTAATTCTGCTCTTAATGTCACCAGAATTATCAATGATATATTAAAAAGCAATGGCCGTGTTCACAGGATTGTCTATTGTCAAAGCCATTGTCTACCCTCATGCTGAGCGTATCCTGCAGGACTGCACTTGTCCGGGTATTGAGTGTCTTGGTCTCCGTGTCCTAACCCTCATGTGCCGTTAAGTGCAGTGCTCACGTCTTTTTCCATTTCGAACCCGTACTTCCCAGCACATGTTAAATGTTCATGAATAATACTGAGTAAGTGAATGCCTAGTACTCCCTCCATCTAGGAAAAGTGTTGTGTGCTGCTCTCTGCTGGTTGCCCACAGAACTGCTCAAGCAGGAATCACCAGACTGCCCCTCAAACCCACCCCACCTTCCCAGGATCGTTCTGCTACTAACTTTGCTCTAATTGCCCAGTTTATCTCAGGGTCCAAATGGCTTCTGCCCTTTGGATTTGTCTCAGGGTCTTAGATCTATATGTGCTATCAGGAATTGACAATAGAATTTGGCTTCCTAGACTGAGCCTCTCTGAAGACTACCATCCACACAGGAGTGACTGAAGAAGGCAAGGGGTAGGCAAGGAGTTACCGTTGTCAAGTACTTCATGCCAGACATGTGCTAGAAGCTTCTCTTAAGTGAGCTTATTTAAAATGCCTCTTTAGTAGTATATGCAGTATGGCCTAGTGGTGTTATTCTATTTTGGTTCAAATCATCCAAGAATTCTCAATCTGTTACTGAAAAAAAAATTCTCCATTTTTAAAATAAGCAATAGAGTCACATAAAAAATATCATTCTTCCAGCTGTATCCCTAAAGTCTCAAGCTTTCATTCTCCTCCCAGGATACATGGTTGAAATTTTCATTAGGAAGTGACATATGGAATTTACCCTAGAGAGATGTGCCCCTGTGCAAATGGGTGTAGGTGGACACACACACACACACACACACACACACACACACACACACACACACACATTCACACACTCCCTGCCCTGAGTTGGGAGCAAACACATTAATGCTCAGTGAAACTCATGGGACCTTAAATTTTAAGTAGGGCCCAAAAGGGAAAATTCTCCACCCAGGGCCTTCCAAATATTTAGCTCCCCAATTCAGAGATGGGGGTACCATAGAGTCTCCCAACTCCTTCCAGCTGGCAAATGACCATGGGGCCACGGGGCCATGATTTCTCAGTCCCCTTCCCTCCATTCATGGAGACAGACTCTCAAAACATTTCAGGTCCTACCAACCTGCGGTGACATAAACAAATAATCACTGAGTCTAAGGTCATGAACTTTGCACTTGTGCCCCCATCCTTGTCAAAGTGCACACAATGGCTTTAGTGAATGTAAGGGTTTTTTTAAATTATTTTTTTTCTAATTAGAAAAAAGAAATGTAACTGTTTATGTTTGGGGGACTTTTCTAGTGCCATGTTTTTATCATGATATTCTAATGTTCCTAGGTAATACTCAGTGACTTTGCCCTGCCGAGCTCTTATGCCCTGTGTGATGCGGCTCCTCTCTGCACATGGGCACCTGTGATGCTGCTCCGACCACCTCAGGAGCATAAGCATCATTGCTGAAAACTGGGGAGCTCTACAGGCAGCACAACTGAACTTCCCAAGACAAACCCCTCGGCTAAATCTTTAATTTGATTTAATTAATGGACTGTTTCAGTGCTTTCTCTCAAGTCACCAAGAATGAAGCTTTCTCAGCACTCATCATGGTGAGATCATGTTGATACAAACTGCCCAAAGAAATCGGATCTCAGAAACAGATGGCAAATGGGATTCAGTGCTAAGCGTGTGCCGACACTTCAGTCTGCACTGAAGGTTTGTGGTCCAAGACTTTATATACATTGGTGTTTAGGGCTGAAGCTTCATGGGCTTCTAGGTGGTAAAATATTTATCTTGCCTTTGAGCTGTAGGAGGAAGTCCCAGGGTGGGGAGGGAAGTGGAATTTCTTGCTATTTTGTAGAAGGTCACCCACAAGGCCTAGTGAAAAGATCCCGTGGACTGGAGACCTGACCCAAAGTAAAGGAGCTGGCCCTGCAGAGGCCTGGGGAGGTACAGCACAGCAGATAAAATAGAAGATCAGGGGCCTGAGGGCTAAGGGGACAGCTTGCCTGGTGCCCTGAGGGAGCACTGAGGGTGGAGCTGTGGGGAGGGTGATAGGCCTTGCAGGAAGTTGTGATGATTTTGGCTTTTACTCTTGGTAAGTGGGGAAACCTTGGGAGGGTTGTAAGTAACGGAGTGACATCATCTGCCTGATATTTTCTGGAGACCACACTGGCTATGGGGCTGAGAACAGCCTGTCCTAAAGCCAAGGTGCTCTTTGCGTTTGCCCTCCCACCGTGATAGCAGCTCCATGCTATGAAGGAAGCAGCAAAGGAAGACAAGTCAAAGGGAGAATGCAAAGGCACTGCTGAGTGCCTGCTCCATGACAAATGCTGTATTCATACCTTTTCACATACTCCTGAGGGACACATATTTCTGGTGTGCCTGGAACGGTCCCGACTGACACCTGTTATTCTCACATACTCATTAACAGAGTCTTTCTCCTCTCTAAAGAAATGTCCTGGTTTGGATGGTGAATTATAAATACCGCGCGCTAACCAATTGCGCCACTGGAGCTCCAGGATGGTGAATTATAATGGTGATCATGACCTAATCTAATAATAAGATTAATGTGCCCCATTTCAGAGGCAAACTAACCAAGACTGAGAAAGGCGGTGCAACTTGCCCTCATTCCAAAGCCAGTGATTGAGACCAAGACTTGAATCCAGACTCTGCTTCTCTGAGCTCCAGCTGCTTCATCAATGAAAGGGTCTGTCTCTGTTCGAAGCCTGCATTTTCCCCTTGAACCTGGGTATTGTGGTAAAAGCTAAAGCATTACAAGAAACCTGCCTGTTTTTTCAAACTTATCTTAACTCGGCTATATCAGAAAGTGTTTCAGAAACACATATTTTCTCACTACTTAAAGTCTGATAAATGCACATATTTGGAAGCAGACACATTTCTATTATGATGGTACTTTCTTACAGTCAAAGGTAGTTATTTTCTATTTCAGAGCACCGCTAAGCATACCTGTGCCCTTGCAGAAACCTAGCATCCAACACTTCCTCACACACAGATGCGGTCCAAGACCCCACTTCGCATCATCATCTGTCTCTCCTAAGGAAAGCCTGGAGCCAGAACGTATGAAGCAGCTATGGTGAGTTCAGTTGACATTCTTATCATCTCTGGGCATCCCCACCATCCATTAACTAAAGATTTTTACAGACAACCAACCAAGGGCGATCGGCAGCTCCTGGTGCCTGTCCCCAGGAACAGGGCAGACGGTGAGCAAATCGGAGCTGGTGTGGAGAGTTCAGCTTGGCATACTAGCGCCTGGGAGGAGATTGCTCTGATCCCACCAGCAATCTAGCTCAGCCCCCAAAGAGTGGTGATTTATAGACAGTCTCGAAAAGCCTTTTCTTTTGAAAACATTCCAGTTACCATTTGAAAAGAAGAGGCAAAGTCACAAAATTAATTGGCTCGAGTGTTAAGTGCCAATTATAAGGAAAAGGACTCTTTTCTGTGCCACTAATTTAAAAAATAAATAAAACCCTCAAGGGTGTCACTAGAACTCTATCCAGCCTGGCAAGCCTAAGCATTAGTAGCTTCATTAAAAACAAAAACTTCCCCTACATTATTCTTTGTGTTCTTCCCTGGGCTACTTCAAGATATTTTGACAGATGGACAGACATATCCCAAAATGAAGGTCAACCCCTCCTTTCAAACCCAGAACAGAGAAGCACCAACGCAATGGTGTGAGGCTGCTCTGCCTCCCTTGATGTCACAGGAATAGTAAATGACTTTCCAAAAGCAACACTAAGCAGGACCAGACTGCCCCTCACTCATCAGTAGGTTTTGATCCCTCGTTAATTCCTGAACATTGATGTGTCGTTACCTTTTTATTTTCCTATTTTAATGATTTCCCCCTCAATGTCTGGGAAAAGGGCAGCTAAATTGATTTGCCAGAACTGGAATAAAATGAAAAGACTGGGCCAGATTAGCTTTAGGTGTCATGTATTACATGATATTACTTTATAGGAGACATTGCTGTAAGAAAGGGTTGGTGTGCTTCAGCTAAGAAATTACCCCTCTAAATGGGAGATGCTAATGGGTAAAGTTTCATTAGCTAGTTTGGGAAATGGATGAACAGAAAGATGCAGAGGAGACATGCTGAGCTTTTATTGCTGCTCAAGTTAAATGAACCCCAAAAATCAATAGTTCATTTAAAGTACAATGAGTTTCTTTTGTATCTTGAATTTTTTTAAAAACCCACACAACTGCTTTCTACGTTTTTGCATGCAATGTAGTTGTGCAATTGAGTTTAAGTAAAGTTCTTTTTTAAATAATGCAGCTTTTAAAACACAATACATTGAGACATAACTAGTATATCAGACCAATAAGATTTCTTCTGTTTATGGATTTAAAAGTTCTTCTATATATATATATATATATCACTTTTAGAAAGAATGGATTCTTGACAGATGTTAGCAACTTGGTGAATAGTATAACTAGGTCCTAGAATTCTAGACTGCTAGATATTAGCTCTAATTTTTTCCTCATATATCCTCTGTAATTTCTAACATTCCTATATTAGTTAAGAATGATTCATGTAGCAGAGCATGGATCATTTTCTGAGTCTTTAAAAAATTTTATTCAATTTATTTAAACAACATAAAAAAGACAGTTTACCCATTTCTCCCAAACCCCAACCCTCTCCACTTGTAATCACTAATCTGTTCTCTGTATCTGAGCTGGTTGTTTTTTGTCACAATTTGCAGATTATTTAGATCCTTTATAGAATTTAATTTATTAAAATTTCAAATGACATGGAGCTTTACAGGAATCCCACTTATTAACATCCTTTTATTTATTGAAATAATAAATAATAAAACATAAACTATTATATATACCCTTCTTTGCATGACTGCATTTTCTACATTTCTTATTCTCTTTTTTGAATATAATTACTAATTCATGGCTTTTCACAGTCTCTCCTTGTTTCAATTAACTGTTATGATTATTATCACTATTATGAAGATGGCACTTCCAGCTTAGCCAGTGAAAGCCCTTTATATTCACTCTTCTGTCTGTCAACACCGCCCTTGACATTTTTGAAGCTATCATTGACTCCAGAAACAGAAGGATATTCCAGACCAATTCTGTTGTTGTTGTGGTTTTTTTCCTGATCAAAGACAAAGAATGAATGTATCCTGATTCTTTTAAGCGGTATGTATTATTCGAGACAAAATATGGGCACCAGCAGACACATGTGGGTTGTGTGTGTGTGGAAATGCAGCTGCTGTTGGGACAGTGAATGGTGGCAGATTAGTAAAAGCCATTTCCCGCTTTCCCCCTTATCTTGACGCTTCTCAGGGTACTCTCTCCTTATGGATCTTCTTGTGGATTCCTGGGGACCGGGGCTCCTTTTACTCTTGGGCGGACATCAGTCTCGTTCCTAACTGTGTTCTGGGCCCTACAGTCATGCACCTCACCTCTTGTCCAGCCCACCCCTTCTCTGTCCTGTGTGGTGAGGTCAGAACTGTTCGCCTCTTGAGTTCTCTGCAGTCTCCAGCGCTTCACTCCTCGATTCTACCTCACCTCATGGCCCTCCTACCTTGGCTACTCCATCATTTCCTCCTTCTTTGGCTCCGTGGTTTCTGGGATTTGCAGTATCACTGCCTTGTTCTGAGACCCTGGCAGTCATTACCTCTGAAAGTAGTTTCAAGGGGGCGAAGAGTGGCTGGCTATTCCCAGTGGCATGCACCCTGAGCAAGGCGGGGTGCTACCACACACCTTCCACCTTTCCCCAGTCAGGGGGTCCCCTAGAGGGGATCTGGGCCTCAAGCTCTGACTCTGCTCCTCTTAGATGCCCTGCACCCCAGGTCTGTGGTTACTTTTAGTTTTCCATGTTGAGATTTCTCACTGTTACCGAATCTTAATGTGTTGGGAGATAGATGCTATTCTGAAAAGCCTCAGGCTAAATAAATCTGATGGCTTTTTATAAAATAGCATTTCTTAGAAGCAAGAGGACAGGAAATGTCCTGCCAGAACAGGCCATCATTAGCAGAAGGTTTATTTCAGCTACGGTTTGCATTTCTGCAAAGACACTGCTTATTGAATCCATTTCACAGTTGAGGAAATTGAGCTAAAGTAACTGGTCCAAGGTTGCATAAGAAGCATGCAAATTAAAAATGCAGATGCAGTGCACATTTGGTCCAAAAATGTCAGTCAAATAATTTCCTAACCAAGGCAGCTTAACATGGCATTGGCATGAGAAAATAACCTAAGCAAGTGTTGTTAACGTACTGAATCTTTGAGATGTTAAAAACGATTAAAGAGTTTTATTTGTATCTTTTTCCTTATTTTATAGAAAAATTCTGCTTGTGAGCATTTAGGTTGGTCAAACTTTCTGATAGGAAATACAAGCTCTATAAGGAATGGTCACTTTCATAGTTCTTTTCTGAAAGTAAAATGAAGTAGGCCACGTATTAATTATGACTTTCTCTGTAAGTGGAATTTTGCAATACTTTAACCCAAGTCTAATAAATTAAAATAAAGAGTGCATATTACTTTTAGGAAAACATTATATATGTCTGTATGAGCATCAATAGAATTAACAGGTGGAATAATGAGGTATTTTAAAGTCATTTAACAAAAAAAATTTCCCTACATATATAAGTGAGGAAATTATTTATAAAATTAACTGTGACCATTCCCTCTGTATTAAACATAGTTTTATTCTGCACACAGACACATATTTCACTTTCACAGAGTCACCAACTTTTCCTGCATAGTTTTCAAATGCCAAATATGAGCTATCACTCTAAGAAATATTAACATTAGCAAACAGAACTTCAAGGCAAGCATCTATTTTTTAAAAAATAAAGGGTGGGGTAAAAGTAGCTTTACAGTTGTTTGCATGGAAAATAATACAATAATTAATAAGTTATAATACAAGAATAAATTTTGTTTTGAATTTTGAATGCTTACAAGTATAAATCCCCTTTTGCCCTACCCTGTATTAAAATTGGTATTCATCATTTCTCTCTCTCCTCTCTCCCTCTCTCTCTCTCTCTCTCTCTCTCTCTCTCTCTCTCTCCTCTCCCTCCTCTCTCTCTCACACACATTTTTGTTGCTGTAAAAATGCTTTAAGAATTAA
Source organism: Myotis lucifugus (assembly GCF_000147115.1). Taxonomy (NCBI): domain Eukaryota; kingdom Metazoa; phylum Chordata; class Mammalia; order Chiroptera; family Vespertilionidae; genus Myotis; species Myotis lucifugus. Next base: position 10,576,003 of record NW_005871065.1, on the reverse strand, counting down.
AGGGCTGGAATGCAGCTTTCAATGCTATCTAGCCCATTTGTCTGCTGTTAAGGGGAGTCTACAAATGACCATCCAAGACTATAAAGAAAATTTCAGATTTCCTTTGTAATCTTCTTCAAATGTTAGGGATACTGTTATCAAACTACATTGTCTGCAGTATGATAAATCAATATTGGACATGCTCATACATTAGAATATTAAAAGTGAACACTGTCCTTGAATTGGTGCAAATATTAAATAATGATTATTAATAGGTCATTTATTTCATCTAATAAAATTACAAGAAGAGAGTTTCTAATTAATTTATTTTGATGGCTTTATTGCAGTATATGTGATATACAAAAAGCTGTATGTATTTAATGTACGTAATTTGATGAGTGGACACATGCATTCAACTACCAAAATCGAAGTAATAAACATGTTTCTCACCTCAAAAAGTTTCTCTTTTTTGAGGTGAGAAGAGAGTTTTGAAGCTTGATTCTGACTTGAGAACTAGACAACAAGCCTTTTTCAGCTTAGAGCCATTCGACAAACATTTCGTAAAGTATTTTGAAAATAGTTCTTCCATATGCCACCTGACTTACAAAAGTATGATTCAGTCGCGGGGGATAGAATTCTGTGGTGTGTGGAGTCAGTGCAGGAGAGAGCTGTGTGAGCCTCTCAAATGACCCAAGCCACAAAAGAAATGCCAGACCATGTGCTGAGGTTCTTTTTTAGGCAGAATTTCCACTATTTTCAATGGGCTCATAGGCACTACCACTTTGTGACCAACAGGTGGAATAGCAAACCTCTCCAAAGAAAGGAACGAAATAGCTGATGAAATTTGAGCAGCATCAAATGTCAGCTTAACAAAGTTAAAATTCTTCCAACTGGAAGAGTGGTAAGTAACCAGCACACCCAGAGTGCTTTGAAAACACAATAACCAGGGCCCTTACATCAAGGGGCAAATTGGGAAACTAAATTCCATGCCTAATGCCTCCCGTCACATGCAGAGTCCCATTACAGGGCCTGTTCCCTGCAGAATTTACTTCGTCAGCTCTGAGAAAATACACCAGGTTTTACATGTTCTCATGATCATCCATCAAGCACCTTGTTCTCCGCAGACAAATAAACCACCGCTACCTGGTATAAAGTCTGAAATACTTCCACAGGGACAGTGCGGTCATTCTGAGTTCTTTTGAGCTTTGTTTGTTTGGGTTTGTTTGGGTTTTGTTTATTTTGTTTTTAACTTTTGAGTTATTTTGAGTGTTGGTTTGTTTGGGTTTTGTTTCTTTTTTTAACTTTTGAGTTATTCTGAGTGCTCATTCATTCTTTAAGGCTCTCTTCAGTCCCAGCATTCTGTGAGCTTCTTGAAGCTTTTCATAAGTCTGTCCATTTTTCAGAATTACAATAAGAAGAGCGTGGGGATTTTCACTTAAAAGTAACCTAGTCTTACATCAAAATCAGGTCAAGATTCAAGCTGTGTATGTGCTGTAATAATAGTGATGAGATCACAGACTACTTTTGCTGAGGTTAGGAAAGTCTCTGCCAAACACTTTTTTATTTTTAATCCTCACCCGAGGATATTTTTTCCATTGATTTTTAGAGTGAAAGGGAGGGGAGAGGTGGGGAGAGAGAGAAACATCAACGTGAGAGAGACACATCCACTGGTTGCCTCCCTACAGGCGCCCTGACAGACTGACTGGGGTGGGGTGCAAACCTGCAGCCGAGGTACATGTCCTTGACCTGAATCAAACCTGAAAACCTATGCTTTCACCACTGAGCAAAACTGGACAGGGCTCTGCCGAACACTTTACATGTGGTTTCAAATCCTTACGGAAATCCTATGAGATACCATTCTTTCCATTTTGCAAAAGAGGAAACAGCTGAGCTTCAGAGAGGTTATGTCATTTGCCCAAAGCCCTGTGTCCCCTAAGCTTCAGAGCGGGGAATTTAACTCAAGACAACTGGATTTCTCAGGGCACGCGGCCCTTTCCACCACCTCAGCACACTGAAACGCCTGGACAATTCTATCCCTAGAGGTGAACATGGTCCACGTAGAAAAACAAAACAAAACGCAACAGAACCGGCAAACATAACTGGTGTGTTAAAATGTAAATCAAATAGTTGCTCATTTCCTCCTTTCCACCCCTTCACTTCCCACATAATCACCCCCTGTGCTTACCAAATGAATGTGTGCGCATGTTGTGTGCATGAGTGTATATGCATGACCACACCCATGAGGGATCAGCTCTCACATATTCTACAGGATTTTCCAGGGAATTAAGTAATATTTTGTCTGCAAGAGCAAATGATTACATGAGAGTAAAAGTGAATAATGTAATGCATCCTCTGCATCATCTGAATGGGAAAGTTCTTCCCATTTTGCCCACTTATGAGTGGGTGGACAGCATCCCTTCAACTACTCCTGTGCCCTCCAGGCAGTGGCCTGGCTTTATAGAGGCACTGTACTTCTATTTGCATGTGGGGCAAAGGTTAATCATTTGTAAATGCTAACACTACACTATGGCACACTTAAAACAGCAAAGCACAGGTGTGTTGCACAAGAAGACTAAATGAGTGAAGTAGAAGCCATTCTATCTTGGGCCAGAGACTGAGCTTGTGGAGGAGCTGAAGGCAGAGATGACTATAGAGGAAAGCGCGAAGTGAAGCACTGAGCGATGCATCAAGGGGTACCCAGGAAGGCTGTTCATGAAATTCAGACCTCCAGACAGCATGACAACCTGAGGTCTGGAGTTCCTCACGTAGCATGCTAGGTTGCTAATTAACTCAGTCTCTGAATCCAGCTAAAGGAGAGTGAAAATATTCCATGGGAACCCAGTAGATACTGATTTCATTGCCTACTGTTACTAGACTTGGAAAACTGCTAGAACATGATCTCACTCATATGTGGAATCTAATGAACAAAATAAACGGATGAACAAAATAGATCCAGAGACATAGAAACATGAAACAGACTGATGAATCTCAAAGGGCGGTGAGTGGGTGGGAGAAATTAACTAGGGAACTGATATGCATATATGCATAGCCCATGGACACAGACAATAGTGTGGTGAAGGCCTGGGGCTGGAGAGGGTCAATGTGGGGGGGGGGGGCGAGGAGGAGGGGATATCTGTAGTACTTTCAACAATACAGGTAAATTTAAAATAAATAAATAAATAAATAAATAGAAATGTCCAAAAAAAAAAAAAACACAACAAAAAAAAAAAACACCTGCTAGAGATAATTTAGGTGTAATTAGAGTTCAATGCCTAAGGCTTCTCTGTCCTGCTTGAACTGTGACTAATTTTCCTGGCCTGCAAGCTATAAAAGTTGGACTGGGTTTCCCTTTAACGCCTCCTCACCATTACCCACAATAAGATTCTCACAGAAAATGAGAGCTAAAACTAAATTTTGACTTGTGGCATAGAAGTGTTGATCCCAATAAAATCTGTTGGGCAGATGGATTATCAAGAATGAGTTAACCATAGTCATTTAAGAAACTGAAATAAGTATAGCTTGAATCTTTGGAGGATTGTTGATAATATAATTCCTAAATCCTTTACTTTCTAATTTAATAGATATATGATGATAAATAGACAATATATTTAGATAGCTAGATGATGGATGATAGATAGATAGAGATACATAGATAGGTGATAAAGATAGATGATAGATAGATGATAGATGATAGATACATCAGATAGGTAGATAGATAGATAGATAGATAGATAGATAGATAGATAGATAGATAGATAGATGTAAAACAGAGATGGAAGGGGGGGAGAGGGAGAGTACCTAGACTCATGTAAAAAATAATCAACTTATACCTGAAAAATAAAATTAAAGTGTACTTATGAACAAAAGAAAATGAATAGAAATGGAGGCTTAAAATAAAATTAAATAAACTGATAGATGTTTCTAAGGTTGATTATTTTGAATCCATTTACGAGGCTGAGATATTTGAACAATAATCTGTATGTTATCATATAATTGGAGCCAATATAGCTGGCAGAAAATATGTGCATTTTTAAGGGAACAAAAATATGGGAAATGTACACATTTCTCATGGTTATTGATGAATCTGTAAGTTTTTCTCTTGGTCTTGATACAACATAGTTGTTCCCACTCTGTAATTTACAGACGAGTTTCAAAGAATTGGATACAAACTGTTCTTGAAACTGACCTTACAAGTACTGTGTTTTTTTAATAAAATGTTTTTACTCAGTTATAACTGAGCTCCCTCCCCAAGGCTCCCAATGCGGGTTTTTAGTGAGGATCAACCAGAAGCTGAGCCTTGCTGACTACTGTGAAGAGAGGAATGTGCTGTAAGCTTTTATGCGAACCTGAGTGCAATGAAAGATTGCAAGATCAAGCCATAAACTTCAATTGATTAAAATCTGTAAACTTTAGAGATTCTTCCTCACCCCCAACTTTTTGAATTCCTGAATCTTACCAATAAAAAATGGCTGAAGATACTTAAACTTTGAAATATGTGTTTAGAATTCACAGTCACTCTCAAGTTTACCCACTACACAGATACTTGAGGGCCTGTGTCTGAGTATTAAGGAAGCAACAATACATATGACATATGACCCCCTCCCTCAGGGAGCATACAAGTCAGACATGCACTCAGTTACAGATGCAATGAGTACTGCAAGATGGGGCTGTGGAGAAATGGAAACTGTTGATTTAACCAGTCTAGGGTGTCAAGGAATCCCATTTTAGCATTAAAATTATAAGTAGTGTTGATGACAATATTCTGAAGGTGGATTTGGGACAGTCGGTTAGAGAGAAGAGTCTGACAGGAGTGCCATATAATAAAGACGCTGCAGAAGTGAAGACATGAGAATACAAAGTCTGGCTGAGGTTGGAAGAGGTAACTACTGGCAATGAAATCTGCACATCACAACAAAGCAAGACGGACAGAACCTTATGCTTATCAAGGAGATTTGAAAGTTCCTGGGAACAACACTTTGACAATCAAACTCAACAACAACAATAATAATAATAATAATAATAATAGCAAAATTCAACAGATAGAATAGTGAAACTTTAGAAAATCTTTTTAACAAACAATTAGCTATATGCAAGAAAACAATTGCCCATGGAATAGGACTAAGATTATAAATGTTCAGAAAATGCCTTTTCTAAAAATCTTTTTTAATTCTCACCTGAGGATATTTTTCCATTGATTTTAGAGAGAGTGGAAGAGAGAGGGAAAGATACAGAGAAACATCGATGTATTTTTGGTTGCCTCCTGCATATGCCCTGACCAGGGCCTGGGCTGAGGAGGAGTCTGCAACCGATGTACGCACCCCTGACCAGAATCGAATTTAGGTCCCTTCAGCCCACAGGCCAACGCTCTTCCTACTGAGCCAATCCAGCTAGGGCTCTAAATTCTTTATGCCAAGATCAAAACAACCAGCTTAGCTCCCATCCCTCTTACTGAATGCCTTTTGAGAAGCAGGGAACTCCAGCATACAAGTCATTTTAAAATATTGCTTTGTATCATTTTTATCCCAAGATAATTACAAGTTCATGTTGGTGCCAAATGCAAATTATGTTTATTTTGTTCTGAAAACCATGGCAGGGATTTTAATGGCATTCACTAGAACATATGGTCAGATGTGAGAAATTCTTTTGAAAGGTTACTCATGTATGTGCTCAAACACGTATGTAACACTGTTTAGAATGGGGCTAGTGCTCACTGGTCTAAGCTCTCCTCAGTTGATTGCATTTTCAGGTGAGCGTTTACACTGAACGCTCAGCAGTATTGACTGATGAAAATCATACTGTTTGCCAACTGGAATACTGTCAAACATTTTCAGCTTTCTTTTTCACACTGCATTTGGAAGAAAATGCTCTCACTATCACACTGCATCACAAATAACTTTCTTAGTCCCACCTTAAGCTGAAGTTGCTACTTAATTTTCAGCATTCACCTAACAACTGCAAATGTCATGCATGCAGTTCTCTGTATCAAGGTATGTTGTACAATTAGCTCCAGGAGACAGTGCTATTTTTCCTAGGAAAGCCATCAAGCAAAATAGATTTTTATTTCCTTTACGGCACAATGGCTGTGAAAGAAACAGTCATCTTTATGTACAGCATGTCTTTCTGGAACAAGGTTGAAGTAAATACAGAGAATATGTTTGAATTTAAGGGTTTTATGAACAACTCAGTCCCTTACTACTTGCCTCCTGCATGAATCTTTTTTCATAATTCAATGTCAGCAGCAGATCCCATCTCTTCCATTGAACTCCCTTCGCTGACACTGTCTCCCCAGGCTATTTAGATGTCCTGGGAGAATTGGACCTCCTCTGGGAGCATCTGCATAACTCCCACTGATCCTGATTCAAATGTTGCAGCACGGAATGAAGAAAAAGAATGGAGGAGTAAGAATATGAGTCGCTTATTTGTGATAGCATAAGGTGTTAACAAGCTGTATGTGCTCCTACACTTCAGAAAGATCTGCAACTTCATAAAAGCAAATGCAGTCTTGCATGGACCCACATTCCTTTCTAGGTAAAGGCAATAAAGGAAGCAAATGCCCAGGAAGAGTAGGTAAACTGTTATGCAATGAAGGTCAGAGTGCCAAGTGAAATCATTTGGATAATTTAAAACTATTCAAGTATTTTCTGGAACTAGAACTTTTAGCTTTATAAATAGCTCATCTTCTTCATTCGCCTTGTAAAATATGCATTAATTATTTATGCTGTAGGACATAATATTGGCAGATAGAAAGAACTTACACATTTTAGTGGACTCTATGCAGTGGATCTTGGTTGAACTGGATGTGGCCATCAAGGACTGTTTAATCACACAACAGAATTTTCAGATAGAAAAGAAGGACAAATATGTAAGCAAGTGTATATATCAATGTCTGTGCATCAGACCCACCCAAGTTCTAGAAAGTTATTATACCCATGCAGGAGTAAGTTTTTTAAGAAACAAATGGTAAAGAATGAATCTAAGTGAAAAATAAAAAAGAAAAAGAAAGGAAAGCTTTGCTCACATCTTGATTGATTAAGAATCTCAATGACAGAAACATTATCGGTAATGGCCAACTAGGTATTCTTAACCCATGATATAACCATACAGTCTCGGAATAATATCAGGATGATGACCCTCCCACGAGTTAAGAACCTCAACATTAAATCAAAACCATTCAAAGCTTTGGCTAATGTGTGGAGGAAGTGAGAGGATGCAAATATGTCCACATTTATACTCTCGGCAGCTGAGGACTCCTTACACAATAGTCTAAGGCAGCCGTGGGCAAACTACGGCCCGCGGGCTGGATCCAGCCTGTTTGAAATGAATAAAACTAAAAAAAAAAAAAAAAGACCGTACCCTTTTATGTAATGATGTTTACTTTGAATTTATATTAGTTCACACAAACTCCATCCATGCTTTTGTTCCGGCCCTCCGGTCCAGTTTAAGAACCCATTGTGGCCCTCGAGTCAAAAAGTTTGCCCACCCCTGGAAGGAGTTAAAGCAATGACATCTATTCACACTAGGCTTCCTAAGAGAACCTTGCAGAGAGCTGTGGGGAAGTCAGGCTAGTCAGTGGAATGGAATAACCCTCCATGCAGTCGACCCCAGTTTACTAAGGTCAGGGGCTTCTTGAAGGATCAAGTGGCCAATGTTTTGCTAGTCCTGATTCTGGGAGGAAAAAGAGCTTTTTTTGTACCTCAGTGAACTCCACAGATCCTACAAGCTACTTTTCATTTGGTTGTTAAAGAAGTTTCATGGCTTAATTTTATGTGTAAACACAGTGGGCCATGGTACCCAGATACTTAGCCAAACATTATTCTGGTTGTATCTGTGAAGATGTGTTTTTTTAAATGGGATTAAATTTAAATCAGTGGACTTTGAGTAAAGCAGATAGTCCTTTATAATATGGGTGGGTCTCACCCAATCAGTTGAAGGCTTGGACAGAACAAAAAGCTGACATCCAAAGAGTAGGAAGAAGTCTGCTGGCAGGCTGCCTTTGGACTTGACCTGCAACACTGGCTTGTTCCGGGATCTCTAGCTTGCTTACTTGGCAGATTTTGGACTTGCCCTTCTACAACTGCATGAGATACTTTCTTAAAATCTCTCTCTCTCCCTCTCTTTCTCTCTCTCTCTCGTCCCTCTCTCTCTCATATACATACCATTGGTTTCTCTGGAAAACCCTCATGCAAATGCACTACACCTAATAGCTCTCTAGGTTAAGGGATAAACTCAAATCTAAATGAATGAACAGACAAGTATCAGAAATACACGAAATACACATACAATACATCATACATTTATGCTCATGCAGTCAAAGGAGTAAATGGATACAGTGAGATGATGGCCTAGCTTACGGCACATTTTAGCAAGGTAAGTCTCTAGCTATGTACTACCATGATTATTTCTCACTAAAAGGAAGAAAACATTATTCCCACTTCAAAAGAGTTTGCTCTTTAAAAGACAGGGGATACCCTCCTGCACGGTTCTTTGAGATGTGTACCTCAGGCTCTAACCTAGTAGGCAACATGATATAATGAAAGACTGACAGAGTTTGATATACCTGAGCCCCAAAAAAGGTTGTGTGCCCACTGTTCTTTTTTTTAAATATATCTTTTTATTGATTTCAGAGAGGAAAGGAGATGGAGAGATAGAAACATCCAAGATGAGAGAGATTCATTGATCAGCTGCCTCCTGCATGCTCCACAATGGAGATCAAGCCCACAACCCAGGTATGTGCCCTGATTAGGAATCAAACCACAATCGTTGAGGCATGTCGGCCGGGCTGCCCATTGTTCTTAAAAAGTTACCCGTTCTTTTGCAGCCTACATTGTAGCAGGTGGAGAAAATTTAATTGGATGAGATATGCAGAATACTTCAAACAAACAGGGCCCTTTTCAGACAATCAATAAATATCATTTTAACACTCTACCATATAAATAAGAATGAGACACCTCTGCCACCAGGAACCTGCTTATTCTATTCCTTTTTCGCTCAGAAACCTAATTCGCTGGCAAATCAGACTTTAAAGACAACAGTAGCTTAAATTCATGCACTTAGCTTATTTAGGGCACCACAGAGTCCACATTTGGTAACCTTAACAGCTGTTCTGTCTCAGGGCGAGGAGGCCCATCCATTTCCTGTGGAGGTACTAAATGTTCTTCCTTATCCATTCCTAGCAACGATTTTTTTAAAGCAAAGAATATTTTTATTAAGAATACAGGGAAAGAAATGGAGGGGAAATACAAGCCATTTCTGTGACAGGTAATATTCCATTTTCAAAGTTATCACCAAATAAATGTAAGCCTGAGTATATAAGTTATGAGCTCTTAAGGCACATATGTTCGCATACAGCAAGGTGTAAAAGTTTAGGAATTGTGTTTCTGAAACAAATGTGTGGGGGTGAAAACATGAGAACTCTATTTGAAATTTTAATCCAGTGCCATTACTGCTTGCCAAAAACTAGTTACACTTCTTTGCTAAATGTAGCCAGGGAACCTTGTAAAGAGAGGTAAATTTCTGTATTTTTTAACCACATATACTTACAATAGATGTCTATGATTTTACATTGAGAGAATGCCCATCTTTAAGCTCTACAATTGACACTAGGTTAAGAAAAAACAAAATAAAGGCTACATTCATTACCTTCTTTCATTTATTATACTAGACACACCCATTCTGCACAAGAGCAGTATGTCTCCACTCAGAGAAATTAATGTCTTTCAGCAAGTAACATATATACTGGAGGTGCTGGTACCCATATGGACCCATCATTCACAACGTTTCAGATGCCTTATGTAATGGCAAGATTCTCTAACAGTCTGAAAACCATCGACAACATTCATTTGCCCTCTGTGGTACCTACAGATACAAGCAGGTGTACGGACCCCTGACCAGCGATGTCACAACTAATGTCCTGACAAAACACTAAGAGTCTGACTGGGTTGCTTGTATTTTCTAGTTGTATAAACTCAGTCACTGTTTTGAACAAAGTTTGATTATCCTGGCACAGTTTCACAGGGTGTCATACATGACAGGTAAAGCCATTAACATTAGAAGATTCAAGTAATGAGTGTGAAAGATGTTATTGGGGTTTCTTTTTCCTTTCTTTTTCTCTTTTTTCTATTAAGACTTGTTTTGTCAGAGAAGTTCAAGGTTCACACCAAAATTAAGATTTCCCCTATGCCCTCTGTCCCCACACGTGCAGAGCCTCCCCATTACCAGTATTCCCCACCAGAATTACAAATTTGTTACAATCAATTAGCCTACATTGACTCATATTCACCCAAAATTCATAGTATACATTACAGTTCACTCCTGATATCTTATATTCTCCTAGAGGCCGGTTACATGAAATTCATGCATGGGTAGGGGCCCTAGGCCTGGCCAGCGATCAGGGCTAATCTGCGGGGCAACCGGTGGACGCCCACCTTGGCTGGCCTGGCCCCCTGCCGCTACCGGTCGGGGCCTGCGGGCTGGGGGAAACTCCTGCAGTGAGCATATGCCCCCTGGTGGTCAGTGCGCATCATAGCAACTGGTTGTTCTGCTGGTCGGTCTGTGGTTTGGTCAATTTGCATATTAGGCTTTTATTATATAGGCTAGCTTTGGACAAATGTCTAATGCCATTATGATCTCATACAGTGTATTTTCAATGCCTTAAAACCCTCTGTGCCTTGCCTATTCCTCTCTCCCACCACCTAATCCCTGGCAATCCTTTTACTGTCTGCATAGTTTTGCCTTTTCCAGAATGTCAGATAATTGAATTCATACAAGCTGGGGATCAAACCTGAAACCCAGATACGAGCCCTTGATCAGGAATAGAACCCAAGATCCTTCAGTGCATGGGCCCACGCTCCAACCCCTGAACCACACAGGCCAGGGTGCTTTGTTAATATTTTGTTGAGAATTTTTGTATCTATGTTCACCAGAGATATTAGTCTGTAGTTTCTTTTCTTGTGATGCCTTTGTCTGATTTTGGTACTATAGTAATGTTGATCTCATAAAATGAGTCTGGAAGGGTTCCTTCTGCTTCCATATTCTCAAAGAAATAATAGAAAATTGGTATCATTTCTTCCTTAAATGTTTGATAAAACTTATCAGTGAACCCACCTTGGCCTATTGCTTTCAGTTTTGAAGGTTATTCATTATGATTTCATTTCTTTATTAGATAAAAGTTATTTCTTTTTGTATGAGTGTTACAAATTGTGTCTTTCACAAAATTGGTCCATGTTATCTTGACCCATTATTTGTTTTATTTCAAATTTATACCTCTAGTTTAGTGGAAAAGTCACAAACACCATTCTTATTTACTCTGATGCTAGAGCCCAATATTCAAACTTAGTGAAGAATGTCAAGGACAATAATACTGCTGTAATATGATATTTCACCTGAAAGTCAGCTTAGCATTAGAAATAAATAACCAGTGAGGCATAATGAATTCATAAAAATGCATAAATACATTCACAAGAATAAAGCATGAATTTATTGAAACACCATTCAGAAGATGCTTAAAAGGTCTGAGCAGAAAAAAAAAATCAAAGATGTTGATAAAAACTCTGGATCCAGGATGATCTAAAACATTCTCAGTAACAAATATTTTGTATTTTCTCAAATTCTAGACACTGACAGTGTACCTTATGGAATCTGTCTCCTTTGTCAGGGCTCTTCAGATGTTGATAAAAATCAGAATAATGTGAGCAGCTTTTCAGACCTCATTAGCAGCTTTTCAGACTCCAGTAGCATCTTTCATACTCATGGAGAATCATATGCTCCAAGGTGAAACTTGAGCAACTCTATATGAAAACTCCACAAATGTTTCTACTGGCACCCAAATTTAGTTAGCAATTCCATGTGCACTTGGAATGAGGAAATATTCTTTATTAGTAGGGTGTAGCACTTGATATATAAACAAAACATCAACCTTATTAATTATGTTGTTTACTTTTTTTATATAATTGATTAATTTGAGTCAACTTCACCTGTCTTGAAACAAGAGGGACATATGAAAGCCCCCTAATATTAGTGGGTTTCTATTTAAATTCTTGCATCCCTTGTAGTTTTTGTTTAGTATGGGTATTTCTTGTGTTATTTTATGCATTGGTATTCATAACAGTTTTATCTTCCTTGTGGAATGTAGCTTTTAACATTACAAAGTGTCCTTTTTATCTCATTTAATGTTTTTTGGCTTTAATGCTTTTAGTTGTTAGTTTTGCAGCCCTTGTTTTCTTTCTTTTAAAAAAAAATATATATATATATATATATATATATTTCTTTTGATTCCAGAGAGGAAAGGTGAGGGAGAGAGAGAGAGGAACATCAATGATGAGAGAGAATCATGGATCGGCTGCCTCCTGCACGCCCCACACTGGGGATGGAGCCTGCAACCCAGGCATGTGCCCCAACCGGGAATCGAACCAGGACCTCCTGGGTCATAGGTCGACGCCCAACCACTGAGCACGCCAGCCGGGCAGCTCTTGTTTTCTTACTATTCCTTTTTGCTTGGTAAATCTTTGTCCACATTTTTTTATATTAGCCTTTTTGAACCAGTAAATTTTAAGTGGTTCTCCATGATACTAACATTCGTGTGTTTTATCCCACAGTAGATATAGTACAGTCTCAGATTTAGTATCAAAACTACTTCCAACTAAATTATTACTATATATCCTACTAGGGTTGTGTAGTCAAATTTCTAAGTTTTAATGTAACTTGAAATAATTTGCTGTGTCCTTACATCATCCAGATACACAGGTTGTTTCATTTTCCTTTCACTTTTAGGGGTTACTTTTTTAAAAAAATTACATAAAATATTTATATGTTTCCAAATCAAAACTGAAATATGAGTGTGTTTTTTGTGTGTTTTTAAAAATATATTTTATTGATTTTTTTACAGAGAGGAGGGGATAAGGATGGAGAGTTACAAACATCGATGAGAGAGAAACATTGATCAGTTGTCTCCTGCACACTCCCTACTGGGGATGTGCCCGCAACCAAGGTACATGCCCTTAACCGGAATTGAGCCCGGGACCCTTCAGTCCGCAGGCCAACACTCTATCCACTGAGCCAAACCGGTCAGGGCTGAAATATGAGGTTTATTCAAAGAAGTTTAGTTTCCTTTCCTGACCCCTCTGACCTAGCCCCTCCTTCCACAAATGTAATCATTTATTAGTTTATAGTTAATCTTTCAAATGTCTATTTTTTAAATTTAAGAATATATATGTGTAAATATGTGGATATATATGGATATATTCACATAATATCCCTTTTCTTAAATAAATGGTAGCATATATGTTTTCTCTAACCTTTTAACTATTTAATATATCCTGGAAACTTAATAATAGTATATGAAAATAAACCTTACTCCTTGATACAATAAGGAATTATATTAGTGAACTTATTCAACAGCACTTTTTTCTGAATAACATTTGGGAGATGATACTTTGTAATTCCATTCTTTTTCATACATTTTTCTGGACCCTTAATTTTCTTAGGTGAATACTTATGACTAAAGAATAAGCCAAAGTTTATAGTGATATTTTTTAAATATAAAATTTTGTAGTCTTGGTTGCCTGGCAAGTTTAAGAAGATGTAGGGAATACTCAGCAAAGGGATAACTACTGCTGTATTTGGGGCTGATAGTTTTATATTTGGGAAACACAAAGAAGACCGGAGGAAAAATGAGCCAGGAATCCAAACAGAGGCCAATGTCCTTGCTCCCTTGAGCTAAGTAAGCTACCTGGCTTTTATAGAATGACATCTCCAGCTCACCTTGATCCCAGCTGAAAGGCCCACCAGTCAACAGCTATAAAGGGTTTAGCTTTGGCTGGTCCCAAGAGAGAATGTAGATCCTTTCTCTAAGCCCCTAAAGTATGTTCATCTATATTGCTTAATGGGCACCAACTCATAAAATTTCTGGAATCCTATCTGCCTCATGTGTATATGTCCTTTTTCTTCAATGTGATTGCTTTGTATTTTATAGTTCTATACCTACCAGAGGTCTTAACACAGTGTTGGAAATATCGTGTGCTCTATAAACACTTGATGAATTACATTACAATAAATAATATCCTTTGAACACCCTATCTTTAGAAAGAAGAAAAAATTTGGTCTTCTTAAAATTATTTTTGAGAAACTGGATCAAACCATTTGTTTATATTTTATTCTATTCCACCTAACAACTGCAATAGGGGTTATCTAGTCTTCCTATTTCAACTTGAAGATATTTCTTATTTTTCTCTTTAAAAAGCCTATGTTCTTAAATATCTAATGCATGTGCAATATCAGAGATCATGATTAGAGGGAAAATTTTTAATTTAAAAAGTAAATTTTCTTACCTATAGGCTGTTTTCATCTAAATTAGGGTATATTAAAAAATTACGCAGTTGTTTAATATTATTGGAGAAGAAGAAAACATAATAAATATTATTCCAAGACTATTTTACCTTTATTTATAGTTGGTTCTTGATTATGACTTTAATTTCTCTTGCTACAGTCTAGGGCATTTATTCTCTTCTTAGGGAAAATGGAGCATTGTAGATTTATGTTTCTAAATAATATCTTATAATATCAACTGGTTACTGATTAACAACTTCAGTTAATAACAACTGATGAGATAATTAAGACTTCACTGCTGATCCTAGAAAACATGGATTATATGGGGTGACAGGAGAAAATCCCGAACTGCAAGCGATTTAGGAGAAAATGGGAAGAGAAAGAAGTGAAGCAACAGGGTAAGTTCATATTTCAAAAGGTTTGTAAAGAAGGGAAGGACAATGGTTAGTAATTTAAGAGCAGAGTAAGGGTCATTTTTAGAATAGGGAAGACATAAGCATGTTGGTAGTTTGAAGGCAAGGGTTAAATAGAATCATCAACTTTACTCAATATCTAACATTTAGTTCAGAGTAGACATCAGCAAATGCCATTATTTTCTTCCCACAAAAGTTTTGGCTTCTTTAGGAGTGGGCATGCCAAACTCTTTTGGTAACCCTCCAATAAACAAACAAAAATGACTGCTATCTGAGGCCAAAACCTTTGTGTTTTAATATTTAGCTGTTCTGAGAAAATTCAGTTATTAAAAAAATGATAAACTGCTTTTTGTAATTTATTCTGTATTGGGGTTTTGGTTTCGGTAGTTTATTCTATATTTAAGTAGAGAAGCTCCACTGGCTTCTTTTGATAAGAATTCATATGTGAAAATTTGGTGGTCCAAATATATATGCTTTTAGAAAATACCTCAACTTTGGTAACTGAAGAAAAGATTAAGTTAAATTGTCCCTGGGATCTGCCACCCACAGGAAAGTTGGCTGTGTTGGCAGGACACTGCTTAGTGCTTCCAAATAGAGTCAAAGTCCATTACTGAACTCCAAATTTCAAGTCCACCAGGAAAAGGAAAGGAAGGGAGAAGATGGGAGGGATGTGGAGGGGAAAAAATAAAGAAAGAGGATGGATAGGAGGAGGAGAGGGGAAAAGAAAAATATAAAAAAGAAAGCCATACAGAGTTGTGCCAAAATCAAAATGACACACTGGCATCAATGTAGTTAATGGCTAGGAATTTTTAGATCCACGTAGTCATCTAACCTTTAAACACTGAAAAGGCCCAAGATAAACGTTCTTTCTATTACTTATGCATTTACTGCTTTACTCTGGTTCAGCCAACCTAGTCTTGGCTCCCTCTATTCCTTCCTCCTACTCCAGCCTCCTGACATGTTTCTACATAGAACTCCCATGCCAGCAATAGCCACCTACCAGCCATCTGCCAAGCTGCCTTCCTGCCTTCATTCATCTGAAAATTTATTTTAAATTTCACCCCATCAAGAAGCCTACCCCAATTTGTGGGCAGGAGTTAGCTGCGGGAGTATAAAGACAAAAATATTTTATACTTTATACAAAGTACTTTGATTTTTAACTCTTTTAATATGTACAATAATATTATAAGGTATTATTGTACCCATTTTACAAAGGAGGAAATTAAAGCTTAGAAATGTTAAATGATTTATCCGTATTTCCTTAGCTAGTAAAGGTCAGAGGTGGAACTCAAATATAGGTCCTCTATTTCCTGCTGATCTAAACTGCATTTTAAAAGGCAAAAAAATGTATTTTACCTTTTATTCTAGGAACATAAGGGATATTCAAATAATTGTGAAAGTGCCCTATGAGCTCATAATATTAAACCTATCTATCTACAAAATTAATTGACTTTATATAGTAGTGAACCAGAAACAGGAAACTATTTTCTAAGAGTGAATGGCTTAGCCATTAACTTTTCCCAAGCAACAGAGAATACTATTTAATGTTTTGATTTACAAAAATGCAATAAAAAGCTCAGCTAAATCTCTGGAAAGATTTATAAGTAAATAATAACCATACAAGATACATGGGATGCCTTTATTATGCCCTCAAGGTGAGAATGATCACAGGAAAATTCAACAATGAATGCCTCAGGTGAAAGTAACAAATATTAAACACATTCCAGCAAAGTCACTTCCATTAAACTTTCATGCTTTCAACAGATATTCATGAGTATCTAGTCTATGCTAGTCAATGGATAAGATTAACAAAGGTGAACAGAATAGCCAAAGAGCATATGTGCATATCCCATGGACACAAGACAAAAATGTGGTTAGGGCCAGAGGGAGGGGCGGGAGGGCCTGCGTAGAGGGGGTAAAAGGGAGGGAAATAGGGGACATCTGTAATCATGTCAACATAAAGAAAAAAAGAATTCAAGATTTAGCGAATGAATGAGATCTGGCCCCTGCAGTCTAGGAAATCCCCGCTGACTATCTTCAAATTTTCTGCTATGATGGACTCTTTGTTCTGATTTTTGGGTTGGTCATTTTTCTGAGGATGTCTCATTTCCTTCCATCTAAATCTAAGTGACACTTCAGGTGCTCCTATAGGGCTGACCCTATAGTCTATGGAGGGTAGCTACCAAAATTAATATAAGGTCTTCCATCACTTTGCAATTCCTTTTTTGAAACTAGATTCCTCCTATAGCATGCTACACTCAAGTTCTCCTTCAAAACTTATGACTGGGTTAGGGAAACATTAGAGTTGCCTCACATTGCCACATGTAACATGAACCAGTTATGCAAAAGGAAATTTTTCACTGTTCTGACAGTAATGGGATAGTCAATGTTTCAACTCCACTTGCCTGGTGGCTCTTAAATTCCATGGATTTGGTCACATGATATATTGTAGGCCCAAAGTCACATTTACATTGGGCCAGTTCTTACTTGTCTTCAGAAAATTATAGAAATCACAGCTAGAATGAGAAGATTTTATAGAGTAATAGAAAATTCAGTAAAATAGAACAAAATAAAGATAAAAACAGGTAGAGAAAGACTGCTAGAATGGCATATTGAGGCCTTTCATAGATCCAATCCTCCACAGAACAATGGCAAATCTTTCAAAATCAAATTTTCAAAAATTCTGGAAGTTAATCAAAGGGTCGCAACAATCTGAGGAGCATTTATTCAATGAAAGCTATGAACCTTAGTAAGAACAGAAGGGTTAGTGCATTATAACTTGGTCTATTTCCATTTCTCTCTCTCAAGCTCCACAATATCCTAAAAAAACAACAACACTGCAACTATGGCAGCTGAGAAAAACAGCAGGAAGACAGTCTACATAGTCTAACTATTGAAAGCCAAAAACAAGAAGAGAATTTTAAAAGTGGCAAAAGAAAACAATTAATTCATCACATATAAGGGATTTTCAAAAATATTAACAGCTGACTTCTCATCAGAAATCATGAAAGCCATCAATAGCAAATGAAATGGTAAACTTCATATACGCAACATTTATTTAGTATAATGTATAATTAGGTAGACTATGTATCTCCTTTTGTAAATAAAGGAATAAAAAATGTTTACATACTATAATAATCATAGCAATCACTCACTGAGCATTTTAGGCACTACACTAAACACTTTACATGGATTAATTCATTTAGTCCTCATGATAACCCTCTGAGGTAAGAGTTACTGAGGCACATAGCAATTAAGTAACTTGTACAAGTAGCCATGCTGGTAAGTGCTAAATCTTGGCCATTCAAATGTTGGCCATCTGACTCCTTCGACCCTGTCTTGGCCATGAGGCTCACCACCTTTCCATCACAGCATCATATTCCATGGACATGAAAAGGATGAGAAAAGATAGTCAAAACGGAAATATTTGACCTGATGGTGGACTAGAAATACATTTTTCCATAATAAGTTTTAAATTTTCTAAAGTTCATATACTGTGTTGCCTTTATGCAAATAAAAAGTGGGGAACAAACAAAACCTTCCATTTCTATTATTACTCCTGTTTTCCAACTCCATTAGGATAAAAAAATCATGTTTTCCAAAAAAATGTCATGTAAATACAAAACATACACAATTCTCTATTTCATCTTAGGGACTGTAGATCAGAAGATATCTTCACAAGCAGGTGATAGTATATCAATTTTACCTTGAACATATCTGCACTGTTGGGGTTAAACAGCTGGTATTTCCCAGAGCCTAAAATAATTGGACCTGAACATCTTGCTTCTCCATAAACATAAAGGGATACTGTTGCCGTGGTGCCCGCATTTTCAAGATCCTCAGTGACAACAGTCACCTTCCAATCTCCTTCTGCAAAGGAAAAAGAAAATCAATAAGAAATTGTGGAGGAAAACCATATTAATATTAGGAAATGAAGAATTCTACATAATCTACTTAGTTGTGAAATGAATACTTTGTGAAATCAAGAAGTATTAAGATAATTGTTAATCATGGACTCCTTTTGAAACTAACATGTGGAAAAATTGTAGAAATATTATAGCATTTTAATTGCAAAGCAAATAAGCAGTGAGCTTTTCAGGAAAGCATATATTTAGGGCAGAAATGCTGTGTTGGAGGCATTTAATATTGTTTGGCTGGAAAAAACAGAAGTTTATTTAGGCATCACTGTCAAATCTTTGAGTGGGAAGAATGACAGACATACTATTAACTGGACACTATAAGTTGTTATCTGTACTAGGAGAATGCCATGTCAGGTTGAGGTTAGTAATACAGTCCTAGCAGAATCACAGTGAGAACACAGAAGACCAAAAATGAAGCAAAAAGAGCTAAAAAAAGTTTTCAAGAAAGATTGCTGGAGTCCCCTAAGGGTTGGAATGAACCAATAAATAAGGAGCAACATGTTGAAAGCAGGACTTACAAAAGGAGTTAGGTTTGGGAGAGGGAGGGTGTAAAAAAGATGTATTTGAAATAAAGACAAAGGTATATTATAAGCAGACTGGATCTCCGTGGTGATGCTGGAGGCACAGGAAGGCTGAGGCAAGCAGGGCCTGACAGAAAACATCTTTTAAAAGATCTACAACTTGTACTATGACTGGTTGAGTTGGAAAAATAAATTGAGATAGGATTTCTTTTATCGTTCTGTGCACTTTGGAAAATTATACCATCAACCCCACAGCAGTAAAACCTGCTCATGCTGAGCCCACACCATGTAGTCAAGTGTAACAGAGGGTAGAGTCTTTTCCACTAGAAAATGTAGGGCGTGCAACTCTAGCCACCCAGGTTATCCCTGGATTGAAGGGACAACTTAAAGATGTTTTTATTGTTATTTTCAAAGGCTCCACAGATGCATACTGCTTTGTGAGTATTTTTAACATTTACAAATATGAGTAAGACCTACCACCATTCTGGACACCCAAGTTCTCAGTAACTCCTCCACTAAGATGTTATCTTTCTTTTTAATACATAATGTTATTCCCTCTCCCCAATACATTCACAAAGATCATTTGATTATCTCTAAGCTGTTTAATAAAACTTGCAACAAGTAAATTTTGCATGATGTTACAGTTGATAAAAAAAAATTAGAACTTAAGCCTCAGTTCCCAAAAGCCAAAGGAGGAGAACTCAAAGTGGTTCACTCTACACTCCACCTTGTGGCAAGTTTGCTCTGAGGAATTTCAGTTCAGCTGGGAAAATAGGAAGCATTTCTAACTACAGTCCCATGGAGAATTCTATCGTGGTATTAGTTCTTACAGAAAGTCTTTTTTTCACCTGTGCTTGGATGCATAGTTCAAAAAGTTACAGAATTTCTTTCCTTTTTATAGATCTTCTTTCCTACCTCAACCTTATCTCCTTCCGTTGCCCTCTGAGCCTACCCTGGGATTTTCATGTCATGCTATCACAGAGAGAAGGATAGGAATAACTTTGTACATGGGCTTACGTATCTTGTTCAATAAAATAGAGACAAGCAGCAGGGAGCCATTGAATTATATAATGCTCCTGTGATCGTCCCATCTGGAATTAACACGTCACCATGACAGGAGCTTTAAAGGTGGGGGAACTGATGACATGTCTTCCGTGGTGATTTTTGTTGATTCTCAAGTTTTCCTGGGCATGATTTTCTTTTCTACTGCCAGAATAAAATAAAGATTTTCTCCTATTTTGTCTAGTTTACTTTTTTAAAATATGATCACTTAACTCTTCTAAGAATGTCTATCTAAAATACAAAATAGTTATGATGAGAGATTTAAACAATGCATGCAAAGCTATTAACCCCCATTGATTTCCCAGTTTAAGTAACTGTTTCCAGTCACGCTTCCACCAACCCATAAATACCAGGTTTATTCACAATATGCAACCTGGACAAAGCAGCCATCTCCTGCTATGTCAGAGAGCATATTTAAAGAAGGCCTGACTGATGTCTACTTACCCACTTGCTCTTTTGCAGTGACCATTTTATTGCTCTATTAAGAGGTGGAGTCTGTTTCCCTTCCTTTGAGTTTGGGTTGCCCTTGTCCAACAGAATGCATCACAAGTGACATTCTGAGACTCCAGGGTCTAGACAGGCCTGGGTCTGTTAGAACACTCCCCCTTAGACCCCAAGAGTCTCCAAGCAAAAATCACCTACCTGAGCCACATCAACCCACTGAAAAGTACAAGATAATAATAAATTATTGTTTAGAGTCACTCAATTTGGGGGTGGTTACTCGTGCAGCAACAGAAAACTGGAACGGCTGCTGAAAGCATGTCACAGATAAGAGCTCTCTACTATCTTTTTACTTAAAAATACCATTAGTGTTTTTACCAGGAGGTCTGATTATTAGCATGTACGCCAGGGGATTTGACAGAGGCATTGCTTTCATTTCCCAGGTAAAGAGGGAAAACAGATTGCAGGCCTGTTGTTAACCTTTTCCTGTCCAAAGTTTTCCTTATTAATTGGAGATTTATTTTCAGGAAGGCACAGATGGTTTCTGTTGGTGAACTAAGTCCCTATAGCTAGTGATGTTGAATAGCCCCTTCCTTAGATCTTAACATTTTATCTTTCTTATTCTGTGCATAATTCTGTCACAGAGCTGGCATGCATTTAACTCTGTAGCTCAGAAAATGGACCCTGTGGTTGAATATAGAAACATCTGTGTCTAGACACATTTTCAGTTACTTGGCAACTACCCACTGAATACAGTACTCAAAGAAATGCAGGGAAGATGCATGGAAATTAAGCTCTTCCCATGTAATTGTTAGTTCAACAGACAGGGGAAAAACTCAAAGCTTAAGTCACCTCGATGCCCAGGGAAAACTATGGTACAGGCATGCTTTGCCTGTGGCACACCAGACAGCAAGCTCAGTCACTTACCGTAAGAGCAGGGCGCAGTCCGATGTAGTGAGAGTGACAAAACCCACTGTTCCTCTGCAGACTGCAAGCTCCCTGAGTACTTGGTGTCTTTGACTCTGACTTGGTGGAGAGGGTGAGCAGTGTGGCAGAGGAAGATGGAGGAGAATGGGGACAGCAGGTGACTTAGGGAGCAAAGGCTCTAACATTAACCAGATTCACCCCCTTCCCCAAAGCCCCGTGAGGGTCCTCCAGACTCCAGGGGGTGAATCCAAGAATTTCTTCCACCCACATCCCCTTTGTTTCCAGAGGGAGGTCAGAATAAATAAAATGACCTCCATCTTTACATCCTTAGTGATATTTTAACATGGCTCATAGATTAGCATGCCTGTCAAATGCTGAATTCAACTCTGTTCATGATACTGATGCCCACAGCACCCCATCAAGCAGCCTCTGCCCCCTATGAACTCATTCCCCCTGTAGCCACTTTCCCTTGCACCATCCTTTATCTATCCTAAAGGGCTCCTTCCCACCTCCAGGACTTTGTCTGAAATACCTCTGCCAGAATGTTTGTCCTCTAACTCTATTCTCCTCCTCCCATCTGGTGAACACCTTTGATTCCAGGCTCAGCTCACAAGTTACCTCCTCTAAGAAGCCCCTCCAGACATCCCTCACAATAATTGGAATGAACCCATCTCTCCTTGCTTCTGTTGGACCCTGTGCACACTTCAATTCTTAGATATGTGAATAAATGCCATCTGTCTGTGCGCTCCTACCCCCGTCTACCCACCGAGATTGTAAGCCACTTGAAGGCCAACTTTTGGTCTTAAATGTCTCCATATTCCCACTGCCTCATTACTAGTACACTTCACACATAGTAGTCTCTCAAAAAGTGAATGAGTGAATGATTTATAAAACCTTTTGGGATCCATTAAGGAGTATTTTTTAAAAGACTGCATGTGTGAGAAAGAATATTCAAGGTATTATTACAAATGTTTCAGAACAATATTTAACTATTTCATAATTTAAAAAGAACAAGTCCTTCTGATGAGGTTCCATTAGTGTCATTTTTGGTACAAAGGACAAGAACATTGTTATTTGCCTCATAATTCATCTTGTTATTAGTACAATAATAATAAAAACAATATTGACCTTGTATCATACAAATTTTGAAGGGCATATAAATATATCTAAATGAGATTTGGCAAAGATACTATAAACAAATTATTACTTTATTCTAACTTTGATAATTTTATCTCCAAACAAATCTATGTAAATAAATTCACAAGTCCTTCAAACATAGCTTCATAAGATAATGATATTTTTTGAATTTTTTAAGTACTTCAGAAGAACTTTTATTTTTCCAAGGGACAAATAATATTAATCCTAGTATACATGTAAAGCAATCGAGAAATTATGTGCTGAATAGCACAGGAGTTGGGACATTTGATACAGAATTAGAAACAGCTATGCTGCTTAGAATAAAAGGGTTTCAAATAATGCTCAATTTTCTTCACTTCAAGTTCAGAAAACAACCATAAAACACTATCAGAAATGAATCTGTTATATATTTTATGTCATGGGTATAGAGTAAATCTTTTGTCATTTCAATTATTCTGATTATTATTTATTATTGTGGGACATAGTAAAAGACACCCCAATTTACAGGGCTGAATGGAGATAAACAGGAGTATAAATAGTTGACAATAGTCGGGTGTGCTGCCTGCTCCAGCCCAAATGCTTGTTCAGGGGACTGTTGCCAGGTGCTCCGGACCCATGATGCATTTCAACACAAGGAAAAATGTAGTCTAAAAATTAACATTTATCGGGTACACAAGATGTACCAGGCTCTATTTAAGTGTTTTATAGATATTATTTTACCTAATCCTCACAGCAACCCTGAGATTTTCTATTATTGTCTCTATTTTATAAGAAAGTAGGAGGCATGGAGAAACACAGTGATTGCTCCATGCCATGCAGTGAGCAAGGGATGTAGTGAAGATTTAGAATCTGCACTATCACCCAGGATGCTCAGGAGCCTCTCTGCTTGTTGGTAGCTGGTTGTATCTCACTATTAAGTAAGGATTAACTATTCTTCAGTGCAGTTTACCATGAAGCCCCTGCCTCTCTGTTTAGTACCTTCAACTCCATTTCAAACCCTGATCCTTGTCAGGGAGAATGGCATGATAGCTAAATGTCATGTTCTTTCCAGGTGCCCCCGAGTCCCTGTGGCCATCCTCAATCTGGATTCTAGCTTCTCCTCAATGGCATTTCCATCTTGCCTTTACCCCAAATTCCCCTCAAGCTTATCCTTCATACTTGCTGCTAAAATTCCCGCATATCCGTCTTTATTGATCATCCACCTTACCTTAGCGAACACAGAAACCTATTTCTTGCTTCTCTTTGAGTATTTACTAACAGTTCTCAAGTGCTTCATTTTCCAACCTCCAAACAATTTACTAGATCCAAACCTACCTTCAGATACACCTCACGGTATGCCACTCATTAGGATAGCAACTCATAGTCCTCAATATATCCAGAATTCAAATCTTGACCTACATATATACGCAGGTCTACATGAACTACCCTCTACCAATTCTATGGCTGTAAATATCTATTGCTTTGTAACAAACCATTCTAAGCTTAATGGATTAAAACAATGATAATTATTTATTTTGCCAGTGACTCTGCAATTTGGGTCAGACTTGGCAGAGAAGGACCATCCCTGCTTCACACAGTGTCAACTGGGAAGGCTCAACTGCAACAGGAGGATCTGTCTCCAAGATGGCCCTCTCAGATGCCTGGCAAGTGGTGCAGGCTGCTGGCTGGAAGGTCATCTAGGGATCAGGGAAATACCTTTGTACCTCTCCATGTAGAGCTCTCCATGTGGTCTGTGCTCCCTTACGGTCGTGGTATGTGGCTGGGTTCTAAGGACAAACATCTCCAGAGAGAGATAAAGAGAGGAACAACCCGGCAGAGCAGTGTTGATTTTGCTGACCAGCTAGTGTACAGCAGAAATGTCGCATAGCATGACACCTGCTGCACACTCACAGTGGAGGCAGTCTCAAAGGTCTGCCCAGGTTGATTCTGCCTTTTGATGGGAGACTGAGAAGGTCTGGAAGAGCACATGGGACAGGAAGTGTTATAGACATTTTCAGCAAATACGGTCTGCCACATCTACCTTTCCAGTTCTGCCATTCAACCTTTCTCAGCCTCTCTTCCATCAGGACCACTAGTCTCTAGGTCAGTAGTTCTCAACTGGGGGTGATTTTGCCCCAGAGGACATTTGGTGATGCCTGAAGATATATTCTGTGGTCACAATTTAGGGAATGGGGTAGGTGTTATTAGCATCCAGGGATGATGATATACTTGACAGTCTCCCACCAGAAAAAAAATTCAGCCCAAAGAATAGTTGTAAGGTTGAGAATCACTTCACTAAGTATATTTTACCCCAAACTTTACTATGCTTTCTGTGAATTATCTCTAAACTGGTTGAGAATAAACTCTTTTGGCAATGTTTCTTCATAGCTGTTAGACATTCTGAAGATGCTAAAATCATAGTATTACTGTTTCAATGTCAAATCCATTCCATTCCATTTCTATGTTGAAATATGGATATTTTGTCTGTCAGGGAAAGGTGTAAAACAAGGTTCTAGAATCAAGGAAGGATGAATGACTATCTAAACACTGGTATTTAACTTGTTTTGCATATTGGTTATCTGCATTTATCCATCACATTCAGATTAGCTTTAAAATGTAAACATACTAATAATACAATTGTGGTTGATTTAAAGAGGACCTATTGAAAAAGCTAACCTCAGAAGACTTAAAAAGAAAACTAGAAATCAATATGCAAATTTAATAAAGAAAAAGTACAATGAATAGAGATTAATCATTTGAAAATGATTATTTCTCTTATATTTAAATTATTGAAAGGAAAAAGCATTTGAAGCTAAGGTCATTTATGTTACTTTCTTTATAAACCAAGCAATAATTTAATGCCTGTGCCTATATTTATTTTAAATATTTTTCTATCAATAGTTTAATAATATACAATAAGAATATACAAAAACTGGTCAGGATAGGTCATCTTGAAAAAGAAACCAGTTATTTCAGATGATTAAAAGATGAAAAGTGGCAACAACATTTACCATTTGCCTCCTCTTGTATTTTAGGTTGATGATTTATTTGCATTTCTGCAAAAAAATAAAAGTGAAGTGCAGTTAATAATAGATCTGTCTGATGACATAAGTGGAAGAAAAAGAAGTGTGAGTTTAACTCTTTAACTGTATAGCAAATCCTTAGACTAATTTGTAACTTACAGTAGGGTATATAACATTGCAAGACACATCTCTATATATGCTTTTATTTTCACTGTGAAAAATAATTATAAATTTGATGCAAAGGGTAAACTATCAAAGGGGACATTCTGGGAACATCTGGGGATTATTTTATGACATCCAGTTTATCAAAATCATCTTGTATTTTCTTGTACTGAAGATTTTGTTAATCCTCACCTTGAAGATAAAGTTCGATTTCTGAATGAATTATGCCCTGATACATAAAGGGAAGCCATCTGAAGAAAAGAAAAAAGAAGAAAAAAAGAGAGAAAATTAATTTTTGTTTTTCTTAATTTTTACAATAAGCCTTATTCTTCATTGATTTTGAATATTAAAAGGTAACTATTAAAATAGCTTTAAATCAAACATGATCCAATATACTATGGACTCATCACTGGTAAGAATGATGTCACAACTGTGGCTTGCAGAATAAAATACATAAATTACTAACCCTGCTAACCATCTACCTCTTCAGGTTTACCAGTCCTCAATCAGGAACACTTGTAAATACAACTGAGGCCCCTGGGGAGCACACTCCACATACCAAGCTGTAACAAAGGCAAGCCAGGTCTAAGACTGAACCTGATACGTGGGCTAGGTTCAAAAGTGTGGCCTGAGGATAACTTGGCACAGAAAAATAAGCTCCACCATTTTAATACATCCTCAATCTTTAATACAACCTGTATCTCTAACATCCTCTGTCTTGCTTTCTCATAGCTTTCTTTAATATCTTTCCTTCGTTGTCTTCAAAAAGAATATTACCCTAAAATTTGGTGAAAATATTACCACTTTGGAATGATAGCTAATCATACCAGCTTCCCTCTCAACCAAGCAAAGTCCTGTGTTAGAAGTTCCTTTTGGCAGAAAAAGCCAAGGCTGAACTCCGAAAGTCAACCTTCCCACTTGCTGGCTTTGTGATACTACTCTCTTTACTAAGTCGCCTGCCCCACAGAGCTGTTGTGAAGCTGAAATGAATAGTCACGTAAAAATACTTTATGTACTATTAAAGTAGGTACATAAATGTTACTACTTTACCACAATAACCACAGTTATTGTTATTCAAATGATTGCCCATTCAAACACACTTCCATTCCTTCCATCTATTCAATAAATATTTAGAAAGCACCTTTTGTGTGGCAGGCACTTTGCTAAGTGCTGCGGAATACAAGACCGAGAGAGACAAGGAAACTGTGCTGAAGAAAAGTTCAGTGTGAAAGAAGAAAACAGATGTGTAAAGGTATCAATTCACCAAGTGTTGTAGGTGATGTAAGAAATAATTGCAGATATTATAGGAGAAGAGGAGACTGACCACTTATTAATGGCAAGAATGGGGAAGTAAAGGAATAAAGAACAAACAAATTTCAATAAAGATATGATACTTGAGCGACAGGTTGGACAGAAAGTAGATGTTTGACAGGCAAACAAGAGGTCAGGAAGGCACCGTAGGGAGAGAAAATAGCACTGGCAATGGTACAGAGATGAGACTCCATGTGGCTGGAGCACGGGAGCTGCTGGAAAAGACATGAGAGGTGGGGGGTAGGAAAATGTAGTGGTTACTGGACCCCAAAATGCCAAGGTATTCCAAGGCTGAGCTGTGGGACTTACTCCACAACACTGGCCTTGGAGTCACCAGATGGTGTGGGAGTTGGGGTATAAAGGTGAACTGTGAGTTCAGACAGTTCTACTGAGCTGTTAGCACTGCTCATCTTTCCACTTTTCAAAAGCTAGGGTCTTGCTTGTCCAAGAACATCATACATTTTATACAGCCACCAGCAAAAAGCATGCTTGAACAGCCCAGATCACCCAAGAGTTATGGGCTAAGTAGAAAACACAAATACAGAAACAAAAAAATCTAGAAAAAAATTTTTTTCTAGACTCTTAAGATGAAAGTAGACAACCATGGAATGTGTTTGAGTGATCTTGCCCTAAAAAATATGAGTTGTTTCCGTGGGAAAAGAGCATAAAAAGTTGACATAGCATAGATCTTGTCTGTGATACATTTTACATATGGCAATCCCTGACTCACATTGAATATGGCAGAAGAAATACTAAATGCATGTAAGAAGGTTCTATGTCTCCAGCCCCATACCGAAAAAACGAGCAAGACTCATCCCTGCGCCTCATTCTGTCAGTTTCCCACCATCACTACTTGTCACTTTTGTACCAAGGATTGGCTCAAACTGACAAAGAAGAGACCAGAAATCTGCAGCAGCACAAATACACTCTCAGAATAGCAAGAAATTATGAAGAGTGGCCTCTTTTAGGGAAAAGAAAATCTGTAAAGACTGTTGGACAGTTCCCAACATTAAAGATTCAAAATGCCAAAAAAAAAAAAAAAAAAAACCCAAAGTTTCTTATTCCATGTCCACAATAGACAGGGTTTTCACATGGAAACCTATTTTTATTCAACCGCATTCATGGGTCTGGGGCCCATCCTCTTTCCGGTGACTGAGAGACCAAGTGACAATAAACTCGGTGCCTCCGTGCCAGCGGGGAGTTTTCCTGAGAGACTCGGTAAGAATCTAGAGAGCAAGGCTTAAAGGCAGTAGGGCCAGGTCAGAAGTGGAGGGAGTTGCTTCCTGGACTTGTCATCATGGGGCTCAAGGGAAAGCCCAAATTATCCTGATTTTAATCGTTGTCTTTTGTCTTTCTTATGTGCTGTTCTGAGAGTTCTCTCTAAAATTTTCCTCACTTAATTCCCTTATGAAATTGTTATATCGTGACGATTTTAGTAATGTAAAGAGGCCAATATTTAAACAAATATTCTCACAATGTATGTGATACTTTTCACTGTTCATCTTCTGGTCCTTTTGTGACATATAGCACACTGAAATACCGAGAAATTGCAAGATAATTTTTATTGACTTCAGAAAAGAAGAGAGAGGGAGAGAGATAGAAACATCAATGATGAGAGAGAACCATTGATTGGCTGCCTCCTACATGCCCCCTACTGGGGATCCAGCCTGCAATCTGGGCATGTGCCCTTGACCAGAAATGAACCTTTCTGTCTACAGACCAACGCTCTATCCACTGAGCCAAACTGGCTAGGGTGCAAGATAATTTTTACTTGCAATACTTACCAATAGATTATTTACTTAAACAACAGTGATACATGCTGTGGAATACTGAGTCAATGACACAAATCCATGCACCGAAAACACACACATACACACACACACACACACACAGGATTGTCCACATTGCAGCACACTCTCTTGAAGTACCATGGAGACCAGCACTACCTTTCACAGGTGAAGATGGACTGGGATGCGGTGCCAGGTTCTCTGACGATGACCTTCTCACAATACCAGTACTGAGATTTGTCACTGGCCTCACAGCGCAACAGCACCTTCTGCAGCTTGCCAAGTGACACTGCTTCTATTTGAAACGTGTCCGTCTGGTGCAGGAGACAGAGGAAAACCCCACAGAAATAACTTGAGTCCAGCACGTGACAAATGCTGGTAATAATAATAACCCAAGGACGGCCAGAGGTGGCATAATACTTTAAAAGAGATAATGTTACTACAGCCAGCATCAAAAGGGGTAATAAGGAAAGAAAAATAAGCAAATTACTTTTTTATCTATTAGAAATCTATTTCTGGCTGTGCTTCTTCCTCTCTTGCAGTTTTATTTTCTCCATTTGCGGTAGTATCCAGTGTAACAAATAAATAAGCCCTAATACAAAGGCTTCCAGTCTGTGGCTTTTCTCTGGCTTGGATTCCTGCCCCTGTATGCAGTTTATTAGGTGGTCAGGTTGCAGCACGTGGCCCCATGTGTAGCACATTTCGTTTTCATGAATGCTGATCTACTTTGAGGCAGGTAGGCACACATTTCTCCTCTCTCCCTACCCCCCTTTCTTCCTTCCATTCTCTAAAATTTCTCTCCTGTACCTCTCTCCATAAATTAGATAGAGCACATTCTTGGGTTTGTTGTGAAAGAGCATCCTGGCGTCTCCATTTCTAAATAGGGTTGCTTTATCATGTCAAAAAGTTACTGAATTTCCAGAGATGTAGGACCTAAAGTAAATGCTACATTGATTAAAAGAAAAAGAACTCCTTCACACATTACTTCCTCATAGATTGTTGCTGGGAATAACCAGCCTAAAATTATCTGAGAAAAGGGTCATGAATTTGATTATGTCTGAGACATTCCCAGACATGCCATCTGACTATCAGCCACTTTTTTCTACTTTGTGGTAGAAATGCTGATTCAGGGCTGCTTATTTGCTTACAGTGCCACCAGGTTAAATTTCAATTTGGTATTCATGATATATTACTGGGTGTCGACTGTTGGGTCCACATATTTTTATGGAAATCTCTTGTTTAGACCAAACAGAAACCATTACTAGTCCTATGACATTTCTTTAAATCAGATAATGATTGTGCATGTTCTCTGGGATGCCTTTAAAGGGACATTTCTTGATATGCATCACCTGCTGTAGCAGATATAATTGATACCCCCTGCCATCTGAGTCCATTTCTGGGGTCATCGGCTGCTTTGCTAGCTGGCTTAGGCATGCTGGCAGCTTTCCTTCTCAGTCCCTACACCTCACTGCTTCTTTGCCTAAGGACTTCCCGGGGTGGGACAATTTTGAGGGATGTCCTGCAGAGTTTCTCTAAAGATACCTAACAAGAAAAAGTTCTAGTAGTAATTAACTCATTAATGTCCCTATATTGGCTTTTCCCCATTTCCTGCCTCACTTTCCCTACTCTTCGCCTCAAAGGTGCTCACTGGGATCACCTCCCAGATAAATTACTGTACCCCAGTCTTTGTGTTATGGCCTGCCTTAGAGCAAATACCTCAAGGTCCAGAAAGATTTCCTGAATCAGCTTTCTGGTTTCTTCTTGTCTCTTAAAGTAACTTAACTTTTGAAGATAAAATTAAACTCAGTCTATTATGGATGTTGCTGCCTTTTGATTACATCGCTGGACACTTTGTAGAGAAAATGACAACAACCAGCCCAATCAGTGGCTGACGATGTGAGTTGTGGCTGGTGTGAAATTGCTCTGGGGATAAACCAAAAGATTGTTGCCACAGTTTCTCGAATACAAAATTCTTGCAATCATTCAGCATTTCCATTACATTCTAAGCAGTGAGGAAAATAACAGAAAAATGTGAGATCCATAATGAATCAGGGAAGAAAACACTTTTCTACCTCTAGTTTTAAATTTTAAAATCATGCCACTTATTTATGTACTGATTGCAACTTTAATTTCAACCTATAATACATCTTCTCCACTCTGTGGTAAATGATGAGCTGTCAAATCTGAGCATGGAACTTCACACAACACTGCATGCTGGCGACCAACTAGCAGGTACTGAAGCTTCACAACTGATCACGAAGTGGGAGGGTGAGCATCTGGGACTGATGGGAAGCTGGGAAGATTCTCCAGTGGATAGCCTCACTAATCACTTGGCGTAATAGTAACAAGAATATCATGGTATATAAGATTGTGTTTTTGCTCAAAATTTATAACTCAGTTTCACAGCAAAAATTAGGCATAATTTTGTGTTTCCCCTCATCCATACCAGTTCTAGTTTTCCTCTTCATTCTGATGAAAGCTTCTGTATAATGTGCCATGATAAATAAAAACTCAGGTGAGCTTTAACACCTCTGATGTTTCAAAATATCTCATGAACTATAACTACAAAAAAAGTATGAGAAACAGCATTCTCAAACTGGTTTGGGAACCTTTATTTTTAAAAATATACCCTTGGTTACATAATCTCTACTCTTAATTTCAGACCCCCTAAATAGCTCTGTATTTCTATATATATAGCAAAATAACTTTAAAAAGTAACTGGATTGCCTGGCTGGGTGGCTCAATTGGTTGGATCATGGACCCTTATACCAAAAGGTTAGGGGTTCAATTCCTGGTTAGGGCACATACCTAGGTTGTGTGTTCAATTCCCGTTCGGGGGGTATACAGGAGGCAATCTGTCAATGTTTCTTTCTTACATTGACATTTTTATCACTCTCTCTCTCTCTATTCCTTTATCTAAAATCAATTTTAAAAAACCCATATCCTCAGGTGAGGATAAAAAAATCTAAATGGATTGATTATGTATCTCAGCACAACTCCTCAGACACCTAATACACAGAAAGATTCTCATATATGACAAAATAAATAATAAAGGACTTTAATGTGTGAAAATGATATAGTTGGCACCAGGCAAGATGTTTAAGGAAAGGCTATTGTGTTATTATGTGAAATGTACTATAATGGCTTTTCTATAACCTCACCGTTTAGCACAAACTTTGTAACTTTCAGTCTCAACAGAGCATGTTCATGTATATTTTTCTCTGATATCATCTCAACTTATCTTTTTCTTATTCTAAGACTATCACTAATTTTGAGTGTCTTTATCTTTGTTCTGTTATTCAAACCTAGTATAGGGTGTCCCATTTTTCTTTTGAGAACAACTTCTAAAATGAAGCACATTAGGAAGCTGGGTCAGGACACTTTGCTAAAGACGTCCTAAAATGGAAACGTGAAGCATTGTGAGCACCTTTCACTTTCAATCATATCCGGGCACCTTCAGAGAGATTGCGAAGAACAGGGGGAGTTATTTGTGCAGACTCACCTGTCCTCTTTGAAATTTGACTGGCATGTTGGAGTTGCACAGCAGTCTAAGGCCAGCCTCCCCTCTCCCCATAGAGACACAGGGAAACTTCCGACTCTGTTTCTGCTCGCTTCAGTTGCCCAGTGTGGATGTCAACATGGTATCTCACTACTGGCAAAGCAAAGGGGAGAGAAACAAGAGGAAATCCATCACACGGGAGTCCATGCAAACAGGACCCAGACCCATGGGCTGCTAGGCTATAGTAAAAACAAAGAAACAAAAAAAACACATGAGAATTCCCTTAATCTGGGCTTTCTGTATCTGAGACTTTTTTATCTTTCAATTATTAATTTTAATTTTAAATGGCATTTTCACATCATGAACAATTGCCCAGGAGGCTTATAGCTTTTTAAGAAAGAGAAATAAAAGATTTTTAAAAGGCTGTTATTGTTTTTTATGTATGGCATAGGAAAAGATTTCATGCTTAGTATTTTAACAGCAAAGGTGACAATGTAATTGTGCATGATGCTTAAAGTTTAAAATTATGTAGGGTTTGATGAGGAAATAGATCATTAGTGAGGTAATGACATTAGGTGGCCACTGGCCCAGGCAAAGCCAGAGGAAACACAGATGTGACATTTTTCTTTGTCATAGCCTCAGCCCCTGAGACTGTAGCTGGACAGTAAGAACCTTTTTGAGATTACGTTTAATCCCAGATCCACCAGTGACTCGTGCTGTGATGCTGAAAAAGTCACTTCTCAATGGGTAAAACAACTCTCTTGGAAATAGGAAAAAGTATTCTGTAACTAAATAGTTCAGAAATAAATTTAAGCAACTG
Organism: Myotis lucifugus; assembly: GCF_000147115.1. Classification (NCBI taxonomy): domain Eukaryota; kingdom Metazoa; phylum Chordata; class Mammalia; order Chiroptera; family Vespertilionidae; genus Myotis; species Myotis lucifugus. Next base: position 10,542,700 of record NW_005871065.1, on the reverse strand, counting down.
TAAAACAATTTGTATATGCAAGATATGTTACTGCAGATCATAACACACATGGAAACATAGCTTGTCCTCCTTTTATGGCAGGAAGCTCACAGACAACATCCCCATCGGCTTGGATTTGAGATAACCACACATTTGCTGCAAAATCTAGGGTCTTCTTGCTCTTCATATGCTGCATGGTCACCTGAGATTAGAAGAAACAAGAACCAAATTGTGTGATTTCCAATGTCTCATAGACTCAGAGTTCAAAATGCAGCCCAGGGATTGCCAAATGCACCGCACACTCTGGTGGTGGTTATTATGATTATTCGTTGTAGCAGTGGCTGTTGCTTATTAGGTAATATTTTTTGCCAGATAAATGACTTAGGCTGAGTGACTTATTTTAATGATCTCCTTTAACCATTGCCAATTAGAATTTTTAAATCCTTATAATTTTATAAATAAGAAAATGGAGGCTTGAAGATTTGAAATAGACTGATTCAAAGCTCTCAATTTCACCTATAGCAACTGGTAAACAAGAAACCTATAGGAGAAACTCCAAAAGAGATCTCTGTGTTCAGATTAGTCACCAAAGCAGGCATACGGCAGAATTCCACAACCTAGCCACATTCCTGCTCACCTCAGAGTTTTCACACACACACTTGTATATCTGCCTAGAACAGCTTTCATCTGATTCATTACCATGTTGAATCTACCCATCTTTCATTACCTAGCTTAGACATAATGTCTTCTAAGAAGCCTTTTGTGAGACCCTGATCTGGGTTAGGTGACCTTATTTTGTGACCCATGGGAACCTACTTATTCATGACTATGACTTAATACCTAATATTTGACTAATGTGATGGACAAAACATGTTCTACTCAACATGGTGCTTCTACCAGCTTTCACAAGGAAGTCCTTAAATTGTTTGTTTAATAAATGATTAAATAAATGAAATGGATATTTGTCAACACAGGTAATTAAACTAAATCAATACACCTCATTGGATACAATATCTGATTGTATCCTTACTTGCTCCAACCAAAGGGACATGAAAAGAACATTGAGTATGAAGTCATTGCTTGGTCTCCTTGCAGTGACAATTTTTACAGTGGATTTTCACAGCACTGCACTGGGCATGGTTGGGAGTTTAACAAAAAGAAACTGTCTCTACCACTAAGAAGATTTTATAGATTATCTGTGAAGTATAGACACAAAATATATTAACTACATAAGAATATATTATAGCATGCATATAAATAAACACGTATTAATACACACTAAGTGCTATGTGGATTTTGCATAATGCAAAGGTTAGGATATAATAAAAATAATATCAGATGGAACCCAGTAGATGTTTCAGATAAACGAGAGTCATTATAAGCAGGTGAATGGAAGTCTTCTAGATTCTGGACTTAAAGCCTTCCCCGGGAAGTACACAGTTTTTACAAGGTCATTCTAGCTAGCTGAAACTCTAGACCAAACTACCTATGAAAATTGGCAAGAAGCCTCTGGTTTATGAGGTGCCACTATTCCTTCATCTTTAGAAGTACCCACTGATGAGTCTTAGTCATTTTTCGTAAACAACAAAACCCTACTAACTCCACTAAAAAGCCTTTGGGATGAGGACTCTAAATGAGTTCCATTTACCTTCTCAGTCATGATGCCTCAAATAAAAAATGAATCTAAGTTAATCTGTTTATTTGGTTAAGCAATTAAGAGTTGCAGCAGTTGTTCTCCACTGAATGAGATCTTTGCCCCCAATCCCCAGGAGACATATGGCAATGTCTGAGACATTTTTAGTAGTCACAATTGGGGAAGCTGGGGAGGGTGCTACTGGTATCTAATGATGGAGACCAGGGAAGTTGCTAAACATTCTACAATGTACAGTACATACACCCACACACAACAAAGAATTATCCAGCCCCAAGTGTCAATAGTAGTGCTAAGGTTGAAAAATCCTAGGATAGAAAGATACATAGTTGGTTAGTAGATAACTCAATAATTCAATAGAGCGATGTAGATAGATAAAGAAAGATACATTTATTGACCTTATTGTTGGTTGTGTTTGTTGTTGTTTTTACAAAAATGTCAATTATTAAAGTGTTAAAGGGGGTCACAATTCCTGGAAGACCAAAATGCATTAGCCCAGGACTAAAATGAAGGCCAACTGGAATAAACTTAGAGTTTGGATCAAAAGACTTTGATTTATGTCCTGGCCCTACTACTTACCAGGTGTATGTCCTTAGGTGAAAGTTTTACATGATGACCTGTGATCCTCAGGTCCTCATTTGCAAAATTGGTATCATACCTACCTGCCCCGCCAGGTTGAAGACTGAATGTTTTAGAGCAAGAATGAAATTAAATTAAATGGAAAACACATTATGAAAAAGACAAATAGGAAATTATTTCCCAAAGCAGAGCAATCTCAAGTGTGAGTTGCAATACCAAGGGATATTGAACGGGAGATTCATTTTAGAACATCTGATTTCCCTGGTTGGCCGCAAAAGGGTGGTATGTGTACCTAAGAGCCAGACCACTTTTTTCAAATCCATGTGACAGTTATGTGATATTGAGAACTGCTTATCATCAATTCAAAACCCAACTACAATATCCTCAGTCAGGACAATAATATTACCTACCTTGTTGTGGCATAAACATTATAAGTGATGATCTGTACCCTGAGTGTTCAATAAATGATTGGTGGTGGTGATGGTAATAGTAGTAGTATCACACTTAATCACAGAAATTAGAGATCAGAATTCTTAACTGTTATTTGGGATTGCTTGTGGTTCCTCACTCTCCAATATCCCCCTAGAGACAGCACAAAGAAAACTTCAGCCAAATGCTCAGTTCTTTAATAACAGAAAGGGAAATTCTATTTTAAATCCCTGAGTTCTAGGTAGAATGACCTGGACAATTTAGGAAGACCGAGAAAGGCCTCCTTCGCCTCTCCTCCCATAGTCAATCTAAAGGAGCTGCTCCTGCTACCTCTCCTAAGGTCCCTACCCTGAATTCTCTACACCAGTCAAGAGCTTCATAAACAAAAGGCAAAACCCTTAACTTCAAAAGAAAGAGACCTTCCAAGTCTTTGGGAATGGAAAGCTATCCTTTAACTCCTCTCTTTCACTTATCGCACCCCCAGCCTCCCATCCCCATAGAGCTCCCTGACACATCTAGTCTCCTACATTCCTAGTTGAATAATCTTTGCATGCTTTTTCTGAGGTGGTCCCCATTCTGATTTGCAATATCAGGCAGGAACACATTAGAGAAAAGATGTCCATTTCTCTAAACCCCAGGGACTGGCATTGTCTCTATTCTCCATAGAGAATATGGTTGCCTATGGTTGCCTCTTCTGCTAATGTCCTCCCTATTTAGCCCTTCAGAGATGGCCCTGTAGCCTTTCCCTACCTGTCCTTAGTGCCTATCTTTCATGTCAACCAGGACTCCCAATGGAGTAAGGATCAGGTCCAGGAAGCCCAGAGAACACACAGGCCGGATCACGAGGGCAGAGTGAGCCAACTGCCCTTCTCCTTGGCCCAAGCTCCATATCTTCCTTTCCTGCCTGTTATGGCCAAGACTAAATGCAATTAAGAACCAAAAATCATTACTACCACCACCTACATTTATATTCTACTTTGATTTATGAAATACTCTTCACATATATTATTTAATTCTAAATTTAATCTTATCTTTTCTTGGAGGAGAAATAATATAAAGCCAAATCAAACAACACTTTCTGAGAACTAAATTTTTGTGGCTAGTTGTCTGCTGGACACTGGCTATAAAAACAAAGAGTGTACTAGGATGAGAAAAGTTGAGAAAAATACTTTTAGAAATCCTACTCTGAAATGCCATAAAGCTTTGTTCTACAAAACAAAAAAATATGTAACATTTCTATTCTTATTATATACTCAATTTATCCAATGCTTCTTTTAAAAATAATAAAGGCAAATAGCCACCAACACATTTGTTGGGCCCTTAAAGTATTTAAAACATTATACTAGACTAGAGGCCTGGTGCACAAAATTCGTGCACTCAGAGAGGGGGTCCCTCAGCCCAGCCTGCACTCTCTTGCAGTCTAGGAGCCTTCAGGGGATGTCCGACTGCCATGGAGGTGGGAGAGACTCCTGCCACCGCCACTGCGCTGTGAAACTGGCTTTTGGCTGAGTGGCACTCCCCCTGTGGGAGCACACTGACCACCAGGAGCAGCTCCTGCATTGAGCATCTGGTGGTCAGTGCATGTCATAGCAACTGGTCGTTCTGCTGTTCGGTCAATTTGCATATTAGCCTTTCATTATATATAATAAAGTAATAAAGTTTTATGGGGGTAGAGGAATCTGGTACTTGGGTCAGGTTAGCAAGTACTAATGTCAGTCATTAGTATTTTCTTTTTGGAGTTGGAAATATGAAAATAAAATAAGGTCTAAATGTGTTCTCAGAGAACACACTAAGTGTTCTTACAAATAAGATACAAAGTTAAAGCTTGACTCCAAGTCCCCTTATTTCTGGTACTATTCCTTGTGATGACACCCTATTTGTTACAAGGAGGATCAATTATGGTATCTACAATGGACTGAAGGACTATCAAATGCAAGAATTTATCTTTAAGCTGGCACAACTTTTAGAATATTTCTATAAACTGCTGGAGTCTTTTGAGATTAAACATTTGACTGGGGATTTGGGGAGAATAAGAAGCAGGTGCTTCCTGCTGTTCAATGAACTAGAAAATCCTCAAAAACAAACTATTTTCCTCACTGCATTTCAGAACTTGCTCTTTCTTTTCCATGGTTCTTTCTAAAACCCTGAAGTGAAGAAGTAACTGAAAATGAACAGGAACTGGAAATATTTACAAGATGCTTTAAAACTTCAAAAGTAAACAAATAATTTCCTACCTAGTTTAGCTAATCTCAAGACTGCTGGGAGTTCATATCAAGTAGCTTACTATATCACATCAAGAAGTAGTAGTTTAAAAAAAATGTCCCCTGCTGAAAATCTACATGTTAAGCAAAACAAACAAAAACATGTTTTCACCTATTTTAACTTGGGACACCAGGAATAATTTCAACAAATACTTGTTAGAAGAACTGGCTTCCCCCAAACAATAACATACCATAAGTACTCTCCTTGTTCATCATGAGAAACTATTTGGCTATAAACAATACATCATGATTATGGGGGGGAAATCCTCCTGGTGTACATGCTAATAATGGTAGACTTTCTTTTAGATTTTCTTAGTCTACAGAAGGAAGCCTTTGATCATTACAGAACTGACCATTATCTTTTTGAAAATGGCATTTCCATTTCGCTTTCAGATTGGGACATCATCAGGTATACTCCAGGTAAACAACCTGAAGCCCTGACTTTTGCTTTAGCTCTGACACAGAGCTACCAAATACGAGCAATATTAAAATGTCAGTATGGCTGAGGAAAAAAAATGCAGTCAAATTAAACTTCAAAGCCAAACCTTATGTTGGGGTAGATGTAGAAAAAGTGTTGAGTTTCCAAAAATACATTTCATTGAAACAAATACTCATTTTTCTTCTAAAACAAACAAATAAATAAAATATTTAAAGAATGGCAGTGTCTTTTTCATATAAAATCTTCAGCATTTGTTTTAATTTCCTAAATGAATAGAAACCATTTTAGGACCGGCCTCGATAGAAACTAAAGTTTATTTGTTGAGCTCCCCCTGCTGATTTAGAGCAGCAAATATTAGTTATTTCACACTAAACATTACCATAAAAACTTGCTCTTGGTTTCTTAGAAGCCTCAAATTTCTGGGTTATTTTAAGAAACTTCAACCAAGTAGTTAAATACACCTCCTAAAAATAGCTGACTGCAACAGAGTAGAGTGGTATTTACAATGTCTGAATGAACACACTGAGTTATAATACCTCAGTCAGGTTACCCAACCTTTCTGCTTAGAACCTGAGAGAATGGGAGAAATCAATTTACCTCCTTCAGTAAATCTTTTGAAGGACAGATGTAGTAAGAGAGGCATTTTCATTGAGATATGACGATTAAAATTAAAATTCCAAGGAGAACTAATCCATAATCTGGTTTCTAGTTGGGTTAATTATAGAATGAACTCTTTGAGGAAAAGAACTACATCTTAGTCATGTTGGCATGCTCAAACTCCTAGCAGAACCTCTTCCACATAATGGGTGCGCTAGCAATACTTGATGAAGTACTTTGACAATGAGTATAATTATGTATGCCTTTATGCATCTGTGCTCTTCTATATTTTAACACCAAAGTCCACAAAGGAGAGAACTGTTGCTCTCTTCCTCCCACCCAGGCACACTGAAACATAAAAGGGAAATTATCTTGGTCCTGACCTGTCTCAAAATATAGAGTTAATTAGAATAGAACCATACTAGTCCTAGTAAGAAAAAGGGAAAAGTCCTTTAAGAAAAGGGAAATATTGATTAAAAGGAATATATAAAAGATATAAAGATTACTGAATTGTTTCACTAGGCCATACATATAGATGAATTGAACTTTATTTTGCAGAGAGAGAAACTTCAGGTGAAATTGTAAAATACTGGAAAAAGAAATAATAACTGAAGTTTAATTATCAGACAGGGGGAGGGAGGGGACATATGTAATACTTTCAACAATAAAGAATTATTAAATAAAAATTAAAAAATATATCAGACAGAATATGGTAATCATGTACACAGAATGTACACCTGAGAAGACATGATGTTGATACCTGTAAGTCAGTGTGTTTATCAACTGACTCCACCCAAACAAGGTTACACAATTTGTATCTAATAAATTTCAGGCTATTGGAAGACCATTCAAATACAAGGAATCTACTTTACCTTTGCAAACAGACATTTTCCCTCTCATTAGGAAACAAATCATTTTTCATACATAGTTATTTCATGATAATCTATGTGCAGCACTGAAAACAGAAAAATTCAATCTTCAAATTACTTTCCATTCACCCTCCCTCCCTACTCTGCCCTTACTCATACCTCTCTGCTCTTTAAAATCCTCCTTGTCCACAAAGCCTTCCCAGTTCCTCCAGGGCAGTGATTTTCTGCAAGAATTTTTAAAACATAAATACCTGGCTATTTAGTCAGGGCACTGACATCTTTTCCCTTACATTGTCAAATTTAAAAATGACAATAGCCAACACAATAGCCATCTGGTGTGAGTGAATCAAAATTATACCTATTTTTTTGGTCAGATTGGCAAAAAATATAATTTTCGGTGTGCCACAGAATTTTAGTAATTGGTTTATGTGTGTCATGAGATGAAAAAGGTTGAAAATCTCTACTCTAGAGCCCACATGTATTTTTCTTATTAGAAATCTACTGTGATTAGGGTCTGAACATGCAGCTTAGCCTTTAACTGCTCTCTAATTATTGTATTTGCTAATTGATTTTGTTTCTTCACCCAGATTGAAAGCAGAATCTATGGTTGATTCTAAGTTTATATCCTTGCAAAAGCTAAGGCCAGACTTATGGCAAGTTCATTTTCTCTTAGATATAACATCATAACCCAGTAATTGATCTAGCTTTTTTAGGCTAAAATGGTTTCTTGGAATCTCGTGTTAATAGCTTCTCCCAGAAATCTCCATAGCTCTGGATAGCTCAAAAGAATAGATTAGTACATAGGCTAGTCATTTTCTAAACCATATAAATTATAAGTGATAACTATTATTGGATTCATACAAACATTAGTCATATTTCCAGATGTGGAACTATTATATAAATGAGTCAAAGATGGCCTCTGTATATTGTCCCCTACATTGATTATTTCTTCCCTGAAGACTGAAACCCATTAGCTTAAAAGCCCACTGGCAGCAAACTCAAATTTTAAAATTTCTAAAATAGCCCCTATGACAGATATATGAAAAAATGCTCAACTTCACCAGGTACAAGGGAAATGGAAATCAAAACCACAATGAGATACCACTTCACACCTGTTATAATGTCTATAATCAGTAAGACAAGAAATAACAACTGTTAAAGAGGATATGGAGAAAGGGGAACCCCTTTGTAGAATGTAAATTGGTACAGCCACTATGGAAAAAAGTATGGAGATTCCTCAAAAAATTAAGAATAGAGCTACCATCTGATCCAGCAACCCCTCCTCTGGGTATCAACATGAAAACTTTAAAAAATTTCTTCATAAACACATATATACCCCTATGTTTGCTGAAACATTATACACAGTAGCCAAGATATGAACACAACCTAAGTGTCTTTTGATGAATGATTAGAAAAAAAGATGTGGTACATATATATACAGCGGAACACTACTCAGTCATAAGAAAGGATGAAATACTGCCATTTGCAACAACATGGATAGATCTTATGAGTATCATACTAAGTGAAATAAGTCAGATGGGAAAGGACAAGAACCATATGATTTCATTCATTTATATGTGGGATATAAAACAGAAAGCAACAGGACCTCCTGTTAAGATGGCAGAGTAGGTAAAGGCTATGCCTGCCTTCTCTTCCCAGGACCACATCAAAATGACAACTAAATTATAGAACCATCCTTCACTACCACCTGAAGACTAGTTGAACAGAACTCCTATAACTGAGGATATTAGAAGCCATGTCAAGACTGGTAGGAGGGGTGGAGATGCCTAATGGGCTGGTCCCTTTGCAGCAGCTAAGAATGAGCAGGAATAGCTCATCTGTGGAGGAACCCCCTGTGGAGCGAGGGTTCCAGCACAACACTGGGCTCCCCAGCTGAGAGCACCAGTCCAGGAAGCGAAGTCCCTACCATATCTGGCTGTAAAATTCAACAAGGATTTCATCCCAGTGAGATGGAGGACTGCTGTAAACTCAGGCATTGTCTTAGGGGCTGAGAACAGATTCACTCAGTCACAAACACTAGCCTTAAACTCCAGAGAAGGGACAGAAGCTCAAAAAGTGCCAGGGACATACGAGGAGGAATTGAATTATCCGGTTTCAGGGCAAGTGTTAGAGGGCAGCTCTCTCCTAAAGTATCAGCAGGAATCACTGTCCTTTTGTTGATCCCTCCCCGAAACCAGACTGCAGGCACAGGTGAGTGAGTGCCAAGTCTGAGTATACATTAACCAGGCTAATTGTACTTTCTTTCCACTCTGTTGATTCTCTGAGACCCTGTGCCACCCAATTCACACACCTAGCCGTAACCTCTTTCCAAGGCTAATCCACACAAGTGACCAATCAGGGAATGCACTAAGGCCATGGTCGGCAAACTGCGGCTCGCGAGCCACATGCGGCTCTTTGGCCCCTTGAGTGTGGCTCTTCCTAAGCCTTAGGAGTACCCTAATTAAGTTAATAACAATGTACCTACCTATATAGTTTAAGTTTAAAAAATTTGGCTCTCAAAAGAAATTTCAATCGTTGTACTGTTGATATTTGGCTCTGTTGACTAATGAGTTTGACGACCACTGCACTAAGGACTTTCCTAAAATCTCTGAAAGGTCCACAAACTGCAAACCATGTGTGCGCTGTACCTATTGCTAAGTGGCCCTAAGCCCAGCATTAGTAAACCAATCACAGTTCATAGCATAACCACTCAGAGGCACAGCTGATGAAGGAAATAGACATATAAGTCCAGAAAAAGCAGTGAGTCCCAAGATGAACCCCAAAGAGGCCCACACCAAGACACACCAGTAGTAAAATGGCAAAGATTAAAGACAAAGAGAGAATCTTAAAAGCAGCAAGAGAAAAGCAATTCATTATATTCAAGGGAGCTCCTATAAGATTTCTCAAAAGAAACTTTGCAGGCCAGAAGGTACTGGCAAGAAATATTCAAAGTAATGAAAAGCAAGGACCCACAACCATGATTACTCCACCCAGTAAAGCTATCATTTAGAATCAAAGGACACATAAAGAGCTTCCCAGACAAGAAAAAGCTAAAGGAGTTCATCACCAGCAAACCAGTATTAAATAAAATATTAAAGGATCTTCTTTAAGAAGAATAAGGAAAAAAAAGATAAAAAATATGAATAATAAAATGGCAACAAATACAGATCTATTCAACAATTGAATCTAAAAAACAAAACAAACAAGCAGAACAGAAACAGACTCATAGATACAGAGAACATTGTGGTAGTTGCCAGATGAGAGGTGGGTTGCAGGGATGGGTAAAACTGGTGATGGGAATAAGAAGTACAACCTGGTAGTTATAGAATAGTCATGGGGATGTATAGTACAACATGGGGAATATAGTCAATAATATTATAGTAACTATAAATGGTGTCAGATGGGTATTAGATTTATTGGGATGATCACTTAGTAAATTATATAATGTCTAATCACTGGGTTGTACACCTGAAACTAATATATTATATGTCAACTGCAATTGGAAAATTTACAAAAACTGTTCACATTGATAACAACAATTAGGAAAATATGTTATCTTTCTCACTGGTTAAGATTTCTGCTTATTTCTTTTCATAATAACTTTGAAGCGCAAAATATAAAACATTACCTTCTGTAAGTTCCATTCAGGTTGTTCACTAGTTGCATCATGTCCTATCCTTATTTTATATATCTCTCCAATGTTTCTTATTTCAACCTGAATGAAATGCAAAGGAGAAAAAAATAGCAGAATGTTTGAAATTAAGCACATTAAATTTTTTTCTTCCTACCAAATACTTTTTATTTTTTGGTTCCTAATATTTAAAAAGCTCTCAGGAACACTTTCAGAGTCTAAAAATTAGGTCCTCTCAAGAAGCTATCAACCGTTTACACAGACACGGAGTATAAGACAGAAATATCATGAGACTTGACTAAAAATATGGGGAAGGAGTTAGATGAAAGAATAGGATAAAGAGCAGACATATGCTCAGTACTCTGAGTACATTTCTCACTAGAAACCAATGTGTTTTGAGATGAGTTCCAATGACATAAACATGAGTTTTTATTTTAAGAAAATAAGCAACTTTCATCAAAGCTAAATATGGTGAGTTCTACAAACTTAAGGAAAAGTACCAATGAGTGTAGAACTTCCTTTTACTCTGAAAATCCTCTTGTTTATCTCATAGGCTAAGACACAGATGTTCAAAGTTCAAGGAAGAGAAACAAACCTGTCCACACAGTATGTATACTTGGCAAGTTTTTTATATGGTCCAAGAGTATTTGTTTATCTAGGTAGCATTGTGGAAAACTGACTTTGGAATCACTTTGAGCTCAGTTTGGATCCTGGCTGTTGTAATATGAGTAATATGGTGTTTTCATCTCTCATCAATTTCTTTATCTGTTGAATGGACACAATATCGACTGCATACAATTTTCAGTTCAACTAAATGTTTAACACAATAATGTGGGCATTGTGCAAGGCCACAGATATACAAAGATGAAAATAATGGCACACTCCTTAACATAGAGATATTTATAATCTATTGAAAAGACCGATTTATAAGCTGACACTTTATAAGATATATCTAGGACAGTGGTTGGCAAACTGTGGCCCCTTGAGTGTGGCTTTTCCACAAAATACCACGTGCAGGTGCGCATGTACAGTGCGATTGAAACTTCGTGGCCACACGCAAGAGGCCAAAGAGCTGCATGTGGCTCGAGAGCCGCAGTTTGCGGACCACTGATCTAGGACACTGAACTCTGAGGATTAAAAAGGTGAAATGCTACCTTATTATTAATAGCTTAATAGCGAACCATCAGAATTTCATAATCTCTTTCATAACACTTCCCATCCTTAGAAATTTTCTTAAGTGCCCACCACCACCATCACTTCCTCCCATAGACTAGCCCTGGGGCTATTACAACACCAGGAAGGAATATGCTGGCATTGACTAGGAGGAAGAAACAGAGGGCTCTTAATCCCGTAGAGCCAACTTCTGCCCCACTTTCTTATACCCAGAGCTAGTCTCAGGAGTAGAACTCAAACTAGCTCTTCCCAGCAGATGTAACAGGAAGTTATCCCATAGTCCGAGCCTGGTTTCGCTCTGCAAGGTAAGCCAGCTTTTATATATACTACTTTTGTCCCAAGAATCTATTAGCATTTAAGGGCAAACTTACTCTTTTTACACATTCTAAGTGACAAAAATAAAAGGATAACTGAATAGTCAGGTACCTAGTATATGTTACTTCATGCCTGTCTGCCTGTTATTCTGGAGAATGCAACTACCATGCAATCAGCTCAACTACATGTCAGCCAGGAGGCAAGTGCCTGGCATGCATTGTCTCTTCCAATCTGCAGAGTAGCCCTGGGAAGAGTAAGGCTCTTTAAAGAATCTACTTTAAAAAATGAAGAAACAAAGAGGTTAAGTAATTTGTCTAAGGATACACAGATGGATACATAGCTGGTGAGTTCCAAAGTAAAATTCAAAGACAAGCTTGTTTGATCAGAAATATCCCACTGTCCTCAAAAATGGCTCACTTCAGGATTGGAAGAACAGAAAAGAGAATGAAGAACTAATTCAGAAGTGGCAAATGATAATGAGGAAAAAATAAACAAGTCAATGCCTACAGAAGAGAGAGCAGATAGGAATGAGCTGGCTAGTCCTAATTTAGGGTTCTCAGACTATCAAGAGGTCCCAGTTGCATTGTGCCTTAAGCCCTAGACTATGCTTCTCGAACATCAGTATAAATGCAAATTACATGGGAGTCTTTTAAAATGTAGATTCTGGTCTTTTAAAATGTAGATTCTGACTCAGTAGATCTGGTATGGGCCCTGAGATGTTGCATGTCTAACCACCTCCCAGGTGATGCCCATGCTGCTGGCCTGAGGTCACAAGGCCCTACACTCCTACAGGTCTTTCATACCCATCCCTGATCTCTACCACTGATCTCTAATTTAATAGCTATTACTTAAGCTATTAAATAATAAGGTGGTGGGCACTTAAGACACTGAGGTAGTGTCTTAGAGCTAAGTCCTTGCTCTCACTCCACAGTAAATAGGAGGAGCTAGAAGAAAACATATGCTGATGCCATTGACCAGGAGAGAGAGTCCTCAGTAACTAATGCTCATAGAGCACTTCCCATCTACCAGGGAGAGTGCATATCACATACATTCCCCGACATTATTTTAAAGTCACAACAAGACTTTTTAGTAAGTGTTTTACGCTCCACCTTTACCAAAAAGGAAATTAAAGATTAGTGAGGATAAGCAATCTGTTCAAGGTCAATCTGGCTTTGAACCTGGTCTCTGTGACTCCAAGACCTCTATTCCTAACATTTACTACATTCCCTATATGTCAATAGAATTTTTAAAATATATACATATTTTTTCTTTTGGTCATCAGAGTACCCTAAAATTTAGAAAAAAAGGAACACATATCACTGCTTCTATTCTATATGTAAAAACAAGGCTGGCCTGAGAAAAATAAGTGATATATTCAAGGTCACACATTGAATACATGGAAAGCTAGGACTCCACTCCAGCTCACATGGTTTACAGTCTAGTGCTCTACCTGGCAAAATAACCAGTCTCTGGAAGTGGAACCAGGCAGCAGTAGTTTTTAAAATTCCTCAGGAGACTCCAATGTGCAATCAACACTGATGATCCTTTCCAAGATTGAGCCCTGAGTAAATTTTTCCAGAAAAACATTGACAGGATTTACCACCACTTGAGTGCAAATACCACAAGATATAGTATGGGCAATCATAGGCCTGTGGGTTAGCCTATTGATCTAACCATAGCACACATATAGTGAATTCTAAACAATCGCCTTCAAATAATCTTTTGAAATACATATGTGCATTGAGCAAAAGTGCTCCTTCATGACTTCATAATAGCTTTTCTTTTTTTCCAACTTAAAATTTGCAGACACAGAATGCCAGGCTCTGATCTGAAGATCTAGAAACCATGGGGGTTTGAGGTACTGCAGCCTCAAACAGCCTTGGCTTCCAGGGACTTGAGTTGACCTCAATCATTCTCTATCCAGTCTTATGATACTAAGATATATTCTCAAGGGAACACAACTGATTTTCAACAGCTCTCAGCCTGTGGGGATGGGGGTGGGTGGGGATGAGTGAAGTGGACTGTGATTGTCCTAATTAAAGTCTGTCCAAAACCCTGCGGAACTAGGAGAGGCAACCAGTGACACTCAAAACAATGCAGCCCAGTTTTCTCTGATGCTAATTAAAATAGAGAGCTATTCAAACGGACATTGGCAGAGCTTCAAAATATGGCTTCTGAATATGCCAAAAAGATGATTTCACACCATACAGCTCAGCTGAGTGACATCTAAAAGTATGCGCAAGTATAAAGAAAAAAGGGTTTTCATTATCAGAAGAATCTCTAAATCTGGTTATAATTTGAGTTGAAATTGATGATTTATGGGGGCAATTTCAAACCAATGGCCTAAAAATTATCTTTAAAGAAAGAAATTTCTTCTATCATTTTCCTTGTTTGGCCCTAGTTGGTTTGGCTCAGTGGGTAGAGTGTCGGTCTGCGAACCGAAGAGTTCGATTCCTGTCAATGGCACATGTTTAGGTTGCAGGCTTAATTCCCAGTAGGGGGTGTGCAGGAGGCAGGAGGCAGCCAATCAATGATTTTCTCTCATCATTGATGTTTCTCTCTCTCTCTCTCTTCCTCTCTGAAATCAAAAATATATTTTTGAAAATAAACTTTCCTTGTTTGTATAAGATATGTGAAGGGAAAATGTTTCCTTTGATGATTACAAATAGGCATTAGGATAACTTATGAGAATTCTAATAGACCAGAGATTTATTTTACACAGAACACACATGCACACACAATCACACTCTCCAGTATTATAGAAATACCTTTGAAATGGTCAAAAAACTATATTCCTACCGATATTGTTTACCTGAAACTCATCCTCCTGTCTTGGAAGGAATAGCTGCTCTGGGCTGTCCTTGCTAAGACTTATTGGTCCAGTGACTCCTTCATCTCCATACACCCAGAGTGTGGCATTGGCGCGAGTCCCTGTGTTTCCTGTCAGCACTAACACCTTCCATTCATCTTCTGACAGAAGAGTCTCACTGCTCTGGAAAGGTCTGACTTCTTCTATGGGGGTAAAAAAGCATTAGTGGCAGATCAGGTGCAATGTCAGGCTGACAGGATCCTTTGTCTCATGGAGCCCAAGGACATCAAACAGAGCAGGGAGGGGTGGGGTGGGCAGGGAGGCACCGAACTGCTACAAACTCCAGAGAGCTGATTTGTGCTCCTCTCCTCTCAACAAGGCTCTGGTCAACGAAAACTGAAGAAAATTCAATGAGGACAATAAACATCTGAAATGCCTGGCAATCTCTCACTTGTCCTCAACACTTCAACACGGATGCGTGCTGGAATTTGCAGTCTGTATCCATAGATTTCTCATAAAGCTGCCTGCCTGGCTCACAGGTTTTTAGACAGAGCTACTGCAATATAAAGTAACAAAGAAAAGTGGAATCAAAACACATTTTCAAATGAGATGTAAAAATAGCAATTTTTGAGGAGAGGGAAAATTTTTCTGAAATAGTTCTGGGGGGGGGGGAGCCCTACGAGAAAGAGCACTGTAAGGATCAGAAACCACAGATAGAGTTTTCACAAATGCAAGTGGTTTCTGAAGTGCTTAGAGCAGGTTCATCTGTGGGGGCAGGGACCACATAGCGGCAGTGTGTCCCAAGGCAGCCTCCATCAGCCAGGAGGAGCCAAACAGCAGCTCCTTGTTTGTAAGAGATGCTTATAAAGGGAAGTTCCCAACTTGCTGTCGTCTTTGCACTCTGCTTAGCCTGTTGCCTCATGAAGGAGATGCTGGGGAATGTAGTGCTAAGAGCATTGCCCCAGCTACTCTGCATTGGTTGTCTAAATTGCCCCAACATTTGCATGTTAATTCTTAACTGAGATTTCCAGGTAGAAATCATATATTACAGACTTAGGTCATAAATTAAATCTCCTTATGTCACATGGTTAAAAGGAAGCCATGACTCTCCCTACATTTAATTATATGGAATGAAATAATAGGCAACCTTAGGAAGCACCTAGGATCTTAGTACAGCATTAGCATGATGACAACAAACCCAGGAAGTGGCTAGTTACTTCCTGCTATAAAAAACAAATTTTAAAATAAAATAAAAACTATGCCAAAAAGTGTATTTGCTAAGAAAGGACTTACCTTTATCTTTTAAAGGTGCCTCCACTTTACTGTCCTAGATCATCTCTATCACTATAATAGCAAGCATTTTTTTCAATTATAATGATAATCACCATTTATTAAGCTCCTATTATATACTAGGCTCTGTGTTCAATGCTTCATATTCATTTTTTCATCCCATGAAGTAAGTCAAATTATGTTGTCCATTTTAAAATGAGAAAAAGAGATAGAGGCTAAGTAATGTGCCCAAGTCATATAATAAGTAAATAATAAAATGTCTAAATTCGAAGCCTCTATACTTAAATGAGCTGGATAGCTGTTCTGTGTTCATTTAAAGACAGTTCAGCAGGACACAAGATTTTATTCAGTGCTAAGCACTGTCCTAAAAACTCTAAAAACTTAGCATTCATTACCATGTCAACCTTATACAATCCTCACACCATTCCTATGAGGTACTGTCCCCTATGAGACAGGTAAACAAACCAGGACTCAGAGGTTAAGAAATTTGCTGACAGCTATACAGGCAGTAACAAAAAATTAAACTTCAAACCCAGGCAGAGCAAGGTTAAATCCCATGTCATTCGGGGTGTTATATCAAAGGCAGCTGGCCTGGAAAAGGTCACAAATATTTTTCCAACAAGATTTTATGGTACAATTTAATTTTCAAATATTTTATGTAAACACCTGACTGTTATTTGTAGTCTATCACAATCAGGAGCCTTGCAAACGCACTTGGAATTTCGTCAGAGCCCAGACAACAGCAGTCAGCTCTCTACTGATGAAAACTCCATGACGTCCATGAGTCCTTCCCAGAGAGTAACTGGTGACCTAGGTCAGCAGGATACTCTTTAGGATGCTAATCTTCTACTTAATATCTTATGAATATCTTTTGCTCAGCTAAAAGGATCATTTTTACTCAATTCAAGAAAACTTCTTTAGTTCCTATTATTTGTTAGGCACTGTGTTATGTTCACTGCTTCCTCAATATTAATGGCAGAGATTAAAAGATTGAAAGATAAATAATGACAGTCTCACTCTGGACATACGCACTATCCAGTAGGAAAGGCAGACATATACATATTTGGATTTCAAAGATGCAAACACATGCATAGGAAACAAAAGAAACAGGACAAAGTTCAGATGTAGCAGAGAGTCAATTACTATAGAGCAGTGGTTCTCATCCTGTGGATCGCGACCCCTTCGGGGGTCGAACGACCCTTTCACAGGGGTCGTCTAAGACCATCAGAAAACACATATATAATTACATATTGTTTTTGTGATTAATTACTATGCCTTAATTATGTTCAATTTGTAACAATGAAAATACATCCTGCATATCAGATATTTACATTACGATTCATAACAGTAGCAAAATTACAGTTATGAAGTAGCAACAAAAATAATTTTATGGTTAGGGGTCACCACAACATGAGGAACTGTATTAAAGGGTCACGGCATTAGGAAGGTTGAGAACCACTGCTATAGAGGGTGGCAGGAAAGGTAACCTGGGTGCTGGATGTAGAAGGATGAATTAGAATTTTTAGAAAGTGAAGGGAAGGGTATTTCAGATAAAGGGAATACCTGTCCAGCATGTACAAAGACTTGTAGTAGCAGGCATTATGAAAGAACTACACTAAGTGAGATGTGCTTGAACAAGACAATGAGATCATGAAAGGCATTGGGCAAGTTGGAAACTGGCACACCTTTGTGCAGACCACATGGAGTAAGTCAAGATTCTAAATTATGGTGGTGACATGCTCTGAGTATTAGAAAGATCTGTCTGAAACAGGGCGGGCTGTATAGAGCAGGGAGAGACTGAGGCAGGAAGGCCAGTGAACAATATAAAATGAAAAGACAAATGGGTCAAGACACCATGGTTACTTGGTTTTAGTTTTTGGGTATCCAAATACGAACATATGCACGCATGTGTGTGTGTGTGTGTGTGTGTGTGTGTAGCCTGTTTGTTTGATTTAATCTGCAAACATGTTATGGTCTCTAAAGTCTCTTCTTGCTATAACATTTGCACAAACATAACACATTTGCACAAACATAATCCTCAGGGTGCACTCATGTTTCAAAATTCATGACTTAATATTGTATAATTTATAATATAGAACAATGAATTAAAGTTTGTGCTGTTATCAATTAAAAATGAGTTCCATCTAATACCCTGATCTTTTGGAAATGAACCAAAATCCATTAGTCTCAGATAATAAATTTATCCATTTGAAAACCATAAAAGCAGTTGCTTTTGTTGACTAGAGTTTTAAAATATTCTTAGATGGGAGAATATTTTATGGAGATTCTGATTTCATCATCTGACTCATTCAGGGGCTCCCTAAATAAAATCTATAGTACCTAAAACTTACTCGGATGTCTCAAAAATGTTCTTCATGAGGGTGACAGAACACTTTTTTTTATTGATTAAGTTATTACATATGTGTCCTTATCCCCACATTACCCCCATCCCCCCCACTCATGCCCTCACCCCCCTGTTGTCTGTGTCCATTGGTTAGGCCTATATGCTGGCATATAAGTCCTTTGGTTGGTCTCTCTCCCTTACCCCCACCCTCCCCTACCTTCCCTCTGAGGTTTGACGGTCTGATTGAGAACACTTTAATTAAGCACCACTCAAGTTGACTCAGTCAATATAAAGTAAAATAAAGCTAAGCTACCTCTGGTGCTGGTGATCTCCTGAAGCTCTGAAAAAAAATTTTAAATTACACATAGACATAAATAACAAATTAGCTGATTCCATACATAGTTCATGGGTTGGTCAAAGTTGAGGTCAACTAAAGGCATGAATCATTATCAGAAAGTGTGGGCATAAAAAGACAAGTCCCATAAACCTTTGTGTGCTTTTTCAAGACAGTGTTTAAGAAAGCTGATTTACACTAAAATGTAAAGCAGAAACTGAAATCAAATGTCCCTTAATTTTGATAGTACAGTATCACAAAAATGATTATTATTTAACCCTATTTTTTAAAATGTAAAATAATCTGGAAAAAATATAAAAAGTTAAACCATTTTCTCTATAGGTATCGTGCAATGCAAAAGTATCTATTTCTAAAAAACTAACACAAACAGTCTTGTTTTATTCATTAATTTGTCAGTTTCTTGGTGTAAGGTATAGTAGGCTTTTATATAGAGCACTGGAAGCACAACACTGATAGGAATAGCTAACAGAAAATAAGATCAAGTAATCAAGGCTATCTCAACATGCTAAAATATTGGACTGATATCAAGAAGAAAAAATATAATTGTTATCAAGGTAAAGGCCTAAATTTGGTTTAAAAATCAGTTACAGAATATTGAAATCAGTGAAAGAATATTGTATATACAATACCCTAGTGATCTTAGTATATACCAAGAGTCCAATAAAGATGTGCTCCAAGCAATATTATATTGACAGATATATGGAGTCCACATTAAAGAAATACCATTTTTCTAACTGTCCTGATTAAATGAGAAGACAGTCTCCTATTTAGACTCACACGTTAAAACATATATGTACTATATATAGATGTGGTATTATAAGTTCTAGATCTTTGTCTTCCTTTTTTTTCTAATACATGAGCCTTTTGAAAACAGATGACAAGTTTATTTATCATAATCTAACCCTCAAATTACATCTTGCCCCATCCTAAAGGTAGACTGACAAACATAATCTCATTCTTCAGGAATGGATTGTTGGTTTTAATGTCTTTAAAATATAAAATAAGCTTTATAAGTTTTCTAAAGTATTTTCAACTAATTTAATTTATTTTTATATGAATTAATACAAACCAAATCTATCTAGCATAACAGCTAAATAGCAAAACAAAGAGGAAGGTATTTCTCACAATAAATAAGTTTTAACTACTACAGATGTTTGATAGAAGTAGAAAGAGAATCGTGATCTGATCACTCAGTAATGAATCAGTCTTCTAAGTAATATTAATATGTAAAGACATTTTTGCCCATCTGAGGGATACTTATAAAAACCATTTCTACTGCAATCACAGAAGGCAAAATTTAAACAAATCATGGGGATTTTGTAGATGACATTTGCATTAGGAAAGCTTTATCACCTAGATTTTCAGAATTTAATGTCTAAACACAAGGTATATGCTATATTAATGCTTCAAATAGTTAATAAATTAAACAGCTTAATTAATAAAGTTAAGTCTCCCTTTTCTCAGTTTCTGGCCCATTCTCCATTTCTATTGCCATTAACTAGTATTGCCATAACATGTAGTATTGCCATTAACTACAATAAAGAAATTGTGTCTTTTTATAATGAATTAATGACTTAAATTTTATTTTGTGCCTAGTATGCCCTGGATTTTCCTTCATAAGACTCAACAATCCCACTTCTGGGTATATACAGGAATATTATTCAGCCATGAGAAAGAAGGAAATCCTGCCATTTGTAACAACATGGGTGGAACTTGAGGACATTATGCTAAGTGAGATACAAAGACAAATACTCTATTATATCACTTACATGTGGAATAAAATTTTAAAAAGCCAAACTTGTAAAAACAGAAAGTAAAATGGTAGTAGCAACAGCAAGGGTTGGGAGTGGGAGAAAAGGGAGAAATATTTAAGGGTACAAACTTGAAGCTAGTAGATAAATAAGACCCGGAGATCTAATGTATAGTATAACAATTATAGATAACATCTTATTATAAATATCAAACTTACTAAGAGACTAGATCTTAATAATTCTCATCATAAAAAAGAAATAATCATTATGTGACATGATAGAGGGGCATCATAGTGCATAAATGTATCAAATCAACATCTTATGCATCTTAAATTTTAGAGAAAATTAACAATGGTAACACTTTTTTTAAAAAATATATTTTATTGATTTTTTACAGAGAGGAAGGGAGAGAGACAGACAGTTAGAAACATCGATGGGAGAGAAACATCGATCAGCTGCCTCCTGCACATCTCCCACCGGGGATGTGCCCGCAACCCAGGTACATGCCCTTGACCGGAATCGAACCCGGGACCCCCCAGTCCGCAGGCCGACGCTCTATCCACTGAGCCAAACCGGTTTCGGCAATGGTAACACTTTTTAAATGTTTTCGCCAGAACAAGTTTTCACAAAATACATAGATTTTTTTCTCTTAAATGTTTTGCTACTCATTAAAATGTATCTACTCCCAGAGATTTCAGCTAGCATGCTATTTTCAGCCAAGTCAAATTTAACTTGAAGTGGCCATCCCAGATTCCATACCTCCTGACACAAGATTGAATTCTCCCTCTGAGAAAAATTTTAACAAAGCACATGTTTCTCACGCAATGTGATTTGTCCCACTGCTCCATGGATTCATGACATGACATGGAAATATAACACCGGGCCTTGTCCATACAGCAAAAATCAAAAGGCTCATTTCTCTTTTCTCTGGTTGATACAATAGTATCATAGGGCTGTCAGAAAGAGACATCTATTTTCTGTTGCTATCTGAAATAAAAAAGAAAGCACACCCAATAACTGATTTTCAAAAAGCACTTTTTTAAAGGTAACATGATAATTTATCTATTTCTCAAGATGGGTTTAAAAAATGTTTCAGACACAGTGGTCACTATGTCAGTTTACCCAAAGATGACTAGATTCTGATGCACAGAATTTGTCAGATATCATTCATAGAAGATAATACATTTAAGAGCGAGAAAAATGATCAAACAGACTAAAACTAGAAACTAGAAATCCAAACCTCTCAGGCCTAGAACACTTTATTGATGCCTCATTTTCTATATCAGAGAAATGGAGGAGATTATTTTTGTTGTTGTTTAGACTTTGGCGAGAATTTGCTGTTATTTATAAAATATATTCGTAAGATATTTTGTAGGTAATAGTCCAATGTGATGTCATAATTTAATGCTACCTTCTTTTCAAGTCATTGTTCAGGAGTGATAATTGAATTCAAGGTAAAGAAATAAACACATCTATAATAATAAAAGCATAATATGCTAATTAGACCGGACGTCCTTCTGGACATCCTTCCTTCCGGACAAAGCCGCAGTGGGTGGGGGCCACAGCAGAGGCAGGAGAGGCCCCGGCCACAGCAGCGGCAGCGGGAGGTTGGGGCTGGGGCCAAGGCCCTTACATGAATTTCGTGCATCAGGTCTCTAGTTTTTAAATATATTTGTTTTGCAATATAGAGCCCAAGCATAAAAAAGGTAAGATAACAGCTTAAAAGCTAGTTCATGTGTTATAATGTAACCTATATTATAAAAATAACTTGGTGTTCTTCTTGAGGTGTTCACAAAGACCCAGTGCAGACAAACAAACCGAAAGAAGAAGAAAAACAAAAGACAAAACTGCTGCTTACTTGCAGTTGGAGAAAGCGAGGAACATCTGGCCTCAGATTCAGGTGGTATTTCTTGCTGGTGTTTTGACTCCTGGATCTTTTCCTCTTCTTGGCGGGGTGTTGCAGACATACCCATTGGGTTTTCTCTGCCAACTGAAATTAAGATTTTAAAAGATATCATCCTTTTAAAATCACTTGTTTCTTCTCAGAAAACTCACCATATGTTTAAACTATGCAAGTTTAAGT
This sequence comes from Myotis lucifugus, assembly GCF_000147115.1. NCBI lineage: Eukaryota > Metazoa > Chordata > Mammalia > Chiroptera > Vespertilionidae > Myotis > Myotis lucifugus. The sequence continues at coordinate 10,520,145 of NW_005871065.1, read as the reverse complement.
TTTGATATTGTTTCCATTTCAATGCCTAGTCAAATCCTTTTACTCTGTATTACATAGTTACCAGAAAATGACCTTTTACTCTTAGCAGCAGACTGTGAGTGAATGGTATTCCGTTAAAATCTACTCACTGCTTTATAAATCAAAGCAATAATTTAACGTCACAGTATGATACAAATGACTTATTCAAGATATTTTTTATAGATTCTAACAGGAACTCCTTTGATAATCTGCTACTTTGCCTTCATCAAAAGGGTAAACTGACTAAAACGTCATTTAAACAATACTTCATGTGGCTTTACTAAAATATGAGAATCAAAGAAATATACCTATACCTAGAAATGAAGAAAACATTCGCTATTGTACTGTCTTTTATTTTGAAACAAGTTGTTTTGGTGTCTTGTTCAGGAATAGATATCCCCAACCTAGCTGAATAATGACTCCAATTTTATAGTCCATGCTCATGAGTACTATTTGTATTTAGAACTTCAAAGTTTAAGTTTGTGTTTTATTCTTAGGGATTAGTCATAGTACAGCCATTTTTAAATTATAGTAATTCAAACTATGACTGTCAGAAAATAGAGGGATCATCAGCAACAAAAAAAAAATTATACAGATGTCTGATTCTATATAATCAGAAATAATAGCAGCTATTTCTTGATACCACAATTGCAGTCAATAAGTTAAGATGACTCATAAAATATATGTTAGCATGAGAAGGCATAACCTCAGAGGTATGGCTAACAGGAATTAACAAAACTTAATCTTATGGAGTTATAACACTGGTGTCTGAAGACTGCCCATGATGATATCGTCATGTATATCCTTAAAGGATTATAAGATAAAGATTCAGATAATAATACGCTTTTTAACACCAAACCCTGTAAAACATGTTTTTCCATATGGTTTATTTATAATGCAATGCTTAGATAGTAGAGATTGATGCTGGTAAAAAACAAACAAACACAACTTTGAAACATTAAAAGGAAAATCAGGAAACAGGAAGTGTGTATGCTGAGGATACATTAACTCGTGGAGAAGAAAGAAAAAGTATAATTTAGGGTACATTTTATTATGACTCAATTAAGAGATCCATAATGCCCAGGCTGGTGACTCAGTTAGTTGGAGTGTCGTCCCAAACACCAAAAGGGTTGCAGGTTCGAGCAGGGTCCAGGCATATATGGGAGACTATCAATCCATGTTTCTCACATCGATTTCCCTCTCTCTCTCTCTCTCTCTCTCTCTCTCAAGTCATTTAAAATAAAAAGATTTTAAAAGAGATCCATAATTAAGGATTTTCATTATCCTATCTAATAAAAGAGAAACATGGTAATTAGCGTACGACCACTACCCTTCCCATTGGCTAATCAGGGTGATATGCAAATTAACTGCCAGCCAAGATGGCGGCTGGCAGCCAGGCAGCTGGAAGCGAACATGAGGCTTGCTTGCTGCAGTGAAGGAGGACTCCAACGTTCCCTGCCTGCTTTGCCGGCCTCTGAGCTGGCAGTTTGAAACATTGTAACAAATATAGAAGCTAAACAAAACCCCAGAAACCAGCTTTCAGCCGGCGGGATCTCAGAGCTGGAGATGATACAGTGTTTCGATTATAGAACACAAACAAACCAGATACCTGCTTTCAGCAGCAGAGGCCTTGGCCCAGAATTTTTTTTTTTTTTAAATATATTTTATTGATTTTTCACAGAGAGGAAGGGAGAGAGATAGAGAGCTAGAAACATCGATGAGAGAGAAACATCGATCAGCTGCCACCTGCACTTCCCCCACTGGGGATGTGCCCACAACCCAGGTACATGCCCTTGACCGGAATCGAACGCGGGACCCCTCAGTCTGCAGGCCGACGCTCCATCCACCGAGCCAAACCGACTCCGGCTTGGCCCAGAATTTTAAAAAAAAGAAAAAAAGGAGTGGTTGGGAGCTTCAGTCACCCACCAGCCTGAAAACAGCCCTCAGCCCCTCACCCAGACTGGCCAGGCACCCCAGTGGGGACCCCCACCCTGAAGGGGGTGTGACCAGCTGCAAACAGCCATCATCCCCTCATCCAGGCTGGCCAGGAACCCCAGTGGGGACCCCCACCCTGATCCAGGACACCCTTCAGGGCAAACCAGCCGGCCCCCACCCATGAACCAGGCCTCTATCCAATATAGTAAAAGGGTAATATGCCTCCCAGCACCGGGATCAGCGGAGCCGGGAGGCCTCTCGGCACCGGGATCAGCGTGACAGGGGGCAGCGCCCAAACCCCCTGATCGCCCTGCGGCTCTGTGTGTGACAGGGGGCGGGGCCACAACCTCCCTATCCGCCCTGCTCTGTTTGTGACAGGGGAAGGCGCCCCAACCCCCTGATCAGCCCTGCTCTGTGCCTGATAGGGGGGAGCTCCCCAACCCCCCGATCGCCCTGCGGCTCTGTGTGTGACAGGGTGCGGCGCCCTAAACCCCCCCCCCCCACCACGGGCCCTGCTCTGTGTGTGACGGGGTAGAGCCATAACCTCCCCATCGGCCCTGCCCTGAGTGTGAGAGTGGCGGCGCCCCAACCCCCTGATCGCTCTGCTCTGTGGGTGATAGAGGGTGGCGCCCAAACCCCCTGATCCGCCCTGCTCTGTGTGTGACAGGGGGCGGTGCCCAAACTCCCCTAATGCCCTACTTCTGTGGGTGACAGGGGGGAGCTTCCTCTACTCCTTGATGGGCCTTGCTCTGTGCGTGACAGGGGGGAGCTCCCAACTCTCTGATGGTCCTGCTCTGTGCGTGACAGAGGTGGCGCCCAACTCTCCATCGATCTTGCTTGAGGTGACAGGGGCGGTGCCC
>NW_005871065.1:10448215-10517232 GCF_000147115.1 Myotis lucifugus | reverse complement strand
TGCCCCAACTCCCCTATGGCCCTACTCTGTGGGGTGACAGGGGGAGCTCCCCAACTCCCTGATGGCCCTGCTCTGTGCGTGACAGGGGGGAGCTCCCAACCCCCCTGATGGGCCCTGCTCTGTGCGTGACAGGGGGTGGCGCCGCAACCTCCCCATCGACCCTGCCTTGAGTGTGACAGGGGGCGGTGCCCCAACCCCCCAATCGGCCATACCCTGAGCGTGACTGAGGGTGGCATCACAACCTCCCAATCCGCCCTGCTCTGTGCATGACAGGGGGCAGCACCCCAACTCCCCAATCGGCCCTGCTCTGAGCCCGACCAGCGGCTGCACCTAGGGATTGGGCCTGCCCTCTGCCACCCGGGAGCAGGCCTAAGCCAGCAGGTTGTTATCTCCGGAGGGGTCCCAGACTGCGAGAGGGCACAGGCCAGGCTGAGGGACCCCCCCCTCCCCTGCCGAGTGCACAAATTTGTGTGCACCGGGCCTCTAGTCTATAATAATAAAAGCATAATGTGCTAATTAGACCGGACGTCCTTCCGGACGAAGCCAGGGCTGTGAGGGAAGACTGGGTCCTGGGTGCCAGAGGGAAGCCGGTGCCAGCATCCAGGGGAAGGAAGGCTTACTCTTGCACGAATTTCATGCACTGGGCCTCTAGTTTACTAATAATGTAGAAATCTAGGATCTACAAAGACAAGATAAACTTTCTTCTAGTCACTTCCATCAGCATAAATTGAAAGTCAATGAATAAGACATGCCTTGGACATTAATAGGGTATACAGCCCAGAAGGAGAACATGTAAAGAATGGTATATATTGGTGAGTGCTATAATAGACACATGCACAGAGTGTCCATGGAGCACAGAGGAGAAAGGAATTAATGTTCTGTCTAGAAATCAGAAACAAGCTCAGAAAGGGTTGCACAGTAGGGCAGTCAAAGCAAATGATGACATGGGAATAAACATCTCTCATCCCTCTGCCTCCCAGCACTGGCTTCTCAAGATTCTACCTCATCCTCAAAAACAATGTCAACATTTTTTATAAATATAATAGTTGCTTTATAGTATGTTTCAAAAATCTTCCCATCTATTGTTTTCAAGTGAAAGAGACACCTGCAATGAATACTATTCTAACTAAAACAGCATTTAAATAATACTTCATGTGATTTTACTAAAGTATGAGAATCAAAGAAATATACCAATTTCTATTAACATTATAGAACTTTCATAAATGTTAATTTAACTAACACAGAATTCCATGATTATCTTCATGGGTTGATCCAAATAGAAAGAGCTTGTTAGTCACAGGAATTTGTGTCTAATCATAAGGATAACTTGTGAGGTTAAAGCATACTTTGTCCAAAGTCAGGAAAGGGGAAGCTGTGTACAGCAGGACAAACAGACACCTCTAGGCAATTACCCACAAGATTGACGACTAATGCCAAAACTACACTATGTGTATTTATTTAAATCATTTATTTTTAAGCAAAAATCAGAAAATTGTTTTCATATATAAAAAATCGCAACCCATTTTTTGTTTAAAAATATACTTTTTAGTATATTTAGATAAAAAGGTAGATAAATATATACAACACATACCTTCATAGAAAAAATCATGATAATCTATACATCAAAATATAGTTTTTACTGCTGGATAGATTACATGGGTATATTTTCAAATTTTTCCACAATTGCACCTATTTTTATAATAAAAATAATAAAGGGAAAAATTATATAAGCAGTTTACAGGTGCCTATCAACCAGTTTAATCAATATAAAATCAGCCCCAGCCCCATTTGCTCTAAGCTTTTAAAGTTTCACAATCACTGGAGATACTCAATTCTTTTTTTTTTTTTTAATTATCAAATAATCAGAGTGCAGTCTTAAAAGACAATAAAAAAAGAGTATGCCTACTTTTCAAAATCATGTTGAATAATGTAACCTGTACTTTGCAATGCCTGGCACAAAATAACTGCCCGTAATAGTTAGCTATTATCACTGAAACAAGAACTTTCCCATACTCTTAACTGGCTTGGTCCCCAACAGCTCTGTGGGGCAGATAGAAAAGATGTTACTATTACCCCGGTTACACAGATACAGAAACCAAAGTTCTTTGATATTAATACAGCTGGTAAGTAGACAAGAAAACTCAGATCATCCATACTCAATAATAGAACTACATTATAGAGTCTGTAAGAAAGAATTCTTTTGTTTCTAGTGGTTCTACTGGTACTAATACCCTCGGTTGACCCTTTTATTATCTCTTTTATGTATTGTCACAAATTATTTTTTCTTCTACTCATCTTTTCTAATCATTGCTATCTATTTTATTCCTCATCTTTGCTTCACTACCCTACCCTTTCCTTTGTATGAGTTTTCCTTTCTTCCTGTGCTCTTCCCACATGTGTGCTGTCGCCTGCTAGCTATTTCTCACTGCTTTTTCTTCTACTCCACCCTGCATCTTTCTGCTTTCTCTCTCGTCATCTGTTTCCCTCCAGAGCTGCTGAGACAGATGGCATACCCATTTTGTTGAGTAGGAGTGCCGCTCTGTGCCAGGTTGTGGAAACACAGAGCACAGAGGGAGTGGTGGTGTGGATGGCAGTGAGTTAAGGTGTACTAGCCCAATAATTTGCAAACTTTTAAAGATGGCAACTAAATGCTAAAAAGGAATTAATGCAGATAGTACAAAGAATAGGACCGGATAGACCACCATGTTAACAGCAAGCTCTATTTTTTCTTATTTTAAACTATCTTCTGTAGATATAATATCACTATACGCATATAGTGATATTATATAAATATATATATACAGACTTTGATAAGAAAAGACTAGGCAGACTTTGATAAGAAAAGAGAAGTTAAATAAGAGTCATACTGACTAAGAAAATCATCAGGATTTTGATTAAGCCCAAATCCATGGGACTACAGCAGGGACAAATTAAACTACAAACTATATTTTGAAATAATTTAAGAACACAACAGAGTTGCCTCATTAACTGTGGTGTTCAAGCAAATACATTCTAAGTTTAAATTGTTTATGTAAAGATTTCAGATTCTTACTTCAATTTACTAGAGACCCTAAACTTAGATACAAAAAGTCAGTTTAAAATACTCACATTTCTGTCCTATCCTTAGACTTCTTTTTTTCAAATTCTATTTTTAATTCAAATATCATTTGTGTTGATCTTTTTCAATCTCCTTTCCTACTATGATCATAAAAAATTAATAGCAATTAAGCTGAGAATGTTTCTAACAGCCCCATCCCTCTCAGTGTATATGGAGATATCCTCAAATAAAATACAAGCACACATGCACACAGAACACACACACACAGATACACACACACAAGTGCACACACCCAATTTAAAAAACTATAAAGGAGCTTGATGTAGCAAAATCTTCATACCAAACATTAAATACCAGAATTTGAGGTATGTGGTCGTTATTATAGGGTTTTTTTTACTGCTTCTAGAATAGCAACCATAAAAAGCCTAACAGCAGAAATTTGCTGAGAAAAAAAATGATGAAAATATCAGTGTGTATAACCATCATGAAGCAAAAACAATGAAATATTTCAGAGTAAACGTACATTTGATAACTTGTGGATAGAAGAAAACATTCCCATTCTTGGTGTAAATCACTGGTTTCACCTGTCCATCTGACTGGAGTCCAACAAACAACCCTGGGCTCTTTGTAGATTCCAGGCTTATAGATGCATTTTCCAAGTTCTTCTTAATTTTAAAATGACAGTCAATGTCTCCTATACCCTGCAATCAGCATAACATGATTTTGTAACTATGAGCAAACCCTGAAGGACAGAATTTTAAACCAGTCAGTTCACAAGGATATAATTTTGCTTCATTTTCAAATCCTCATGCCAAATCTAGAAACTGTTACATGAATTGCCCTATGCACTTGACCCTGTTCCATAAGATCCAGAAACAGAGACCATGTGAGTGGCTGAGGCAAAGGTGCACACCTTGGACAGAAGAGCTCGGAATCACAGAGAAGCTATGTTCTGTTTCAGTGTTGCCCATCTGTAGGTGAATAGAGAACAGTGAACTGTGAAGTTTTCCTTTTGGAAAAGAATGTAATGATGAAAAGAGAGAAATTTTTGCCATAAAGTTTATTTACATTTAAACATAAACTAATTTTCTGTGCTAGTCCATGTTTTCTGGATTGAATTGCCATCGGTAAATCGAGTTCACATAAATTGCTCAAAGACTGTATAGCAAAAATTCAAGACTTAGAAGCCTAGAAGTCATCTATATATCAGATCATCAAAATCACCTTTTTTAATGCCATTTATAATTGAGTATTAGAAAAGTCACTATGTTCACATTTTATAACCTTAAAGAGGTTTTCTTATAAGATTTAAGAGTCCCAGAAGAGAAAGGTTTGTATACTTTGTGGATGTTGGTGATACGAAGGAAAAGCTACTTCCTGATGTTCCTTCTCTAGCAGTGGTCGGCAAACTGCGGCTCGGCAAACCGCAGCTCGAAAATTACCATCCGCTTCATTGGCCCCTTGAGTGTGGCTCTTCCAAAAAATCACTGATTTTGCGCCTGGAGCCCCGAAATTTTTCCTTACGCCCTTTAGTGCGCATCCCCACGTGGTATTTTGTGGAAAGAGCCAAACTCAAGGGGCCAAAGAGCCGCATGTGGCTTGCAAGCCGCGGTTTGCCGACCACGGCTCTAGGGTGACTGCATATTATGAAATTTTACTCTCAACTAGTCTGGCCATGATGATAATGTTACCTGTTGGTTTTCTTAATTGATTTCTTTTTTTTAGAGAAAGAGAAACATTGCTTTCCACTTACTTGTGCATGCACTGGTTGATTATTGTATGTGCCCTGACCGGGAATCAAACCTGAAACCTTGGCATATCTGGATGACACTCTAACCAACTGAGCTACCCAGCCAGGGCCTATAACCTGTTTTTTATCTCGATTAGTCCACTTACCAGTTTAAAGACCATAAGCCTGACACTCTGTTTCTCAAGCATGACTACCTCTTTTGTGAAATGGGATATAGCCCACTTTACAACCCTCTGGTGAGTCAATCAAGGACGCTAATTAAATGTGTGTGTGCACGTGCTTTTCTCTTTTGCCCTGTGAACATCAGTGCAGACTCACCAGTCCGCTCAAGACAGGGGCAGAGAACCCTGAACGATCTACGCCTTCCCTCTTCCCACCTCCAGAAACTCATGCAAACTCTCCCACACAGCCAGAGCCACACTGGTAAGGTGAAAGGGGAGTGGGGGCATCTCTGAGTTTATCCGAAAGAGTTTAAACTAAACTGTTTCAAACAAGAACAGATACACAGAGCATTAATCAGTAAGTTAAATGTATAATCCTTTTGCCGCTCAATCCATAGGAAAATTATCCTATATAATAATAGCGTAATATGCTAATTAGACTGGACATCCTTCTGGATGAAGCTGGGGCTGCGAGAGCCGAGGCAGAGGCGACTGTGGCGGCAGGGGCCAAGCCCCTTGCATGAATTTCATACATCAGGCCTCTAGTAAATCTATAAAAGATGTTGTGTTAGTTGCCTCCCACATCCCCTCCTAAGGTGTTAAAGAAGAGCCCTTAATACTTAGAATTTAAAATTACTTCCTTATTCAAAGTACAGGGTTTCCATTGGTGGAAATTCAGGCACCAAAAGCAGCAGCTAGGAAATATTGTTGAACTGAGACTTTCTAGTACCTTGGTTCTCAAAGTGTGGTTTGCAGACCAGCTCATCAACAGCTGGTTGTTATTAGAAATGCAGGCACACAATCCCACTGCAGTCTAAGATAGCATCTGCTTTCTAACACAATTCCCAGGTGATTTGTACACACATTATGTTTCAGAAATAGTGTCTCTCAAGGGTCCGGATTCCTCTCCAATCATACCAAGCATTCAGCTACCGTCCCCACTCATTAAAAACACTAGCTAAGGGAGACCACCATATATAACACCCAATTTCCAGATTGTTCATAGATTAAAATGAAAAAAAGGAATTATTAAGAAATTGCTATTCTCATATCTATTATTGGCAAATGTCTTAAGCGTTTGCTGAGAAAAATAAGAGCAGATGCTTACTGTTCCATCACACTGGCCATCTTTAATCCTCAGATACATCCGTGCATTTTTCACACTTTCAAACATGCAAATCCCAGCACTGATTTTATGCACTTTCCAGTAGGATTTTTCAGACTGGTTTCCCACTCCAGTGCAGCTGCCATCCGGCTGGAGACACAGGGCTTGGCACAGGCTTGTGGCAAGCAGAACCACAGCACTGTTGAGGAACACACCCTTCAGAGCAACAAATAGAATAGAAAAGCAATAAATAACAAGCTCAAGTATTGCTAGAGGAATATGGCAATAGAGGCCACGCTCTTACAGAAGCTGCAGTGATCAGGATCTTACCAGAAGCGTGGTGATTAAAAATGAGCAAAAAAATGCCTGGCTAACATGCTCAGTGGTTGAGTGCCAACCTATGAACCTGGACGTCACGGTTCGATTCTCGGTCAGGCACATGCCTGGGTTGTGGGCTCAATCCCCAGTGTGGGGAGTGCAGGAGGCAGCCGATCAATGATTCTCTCTCATCACTGGTGTTTCTATCTCTCTCTCCCTCTCCCTTTCTCTGTGAAATCAATAAAAATATTTTTTAAATGAGCAAAAGAAAATAATAAATAGCTTAACTGCAATGCAAAACTGAACAAAAATAAAGGAGGTTATCTGGTAGACTCCTTATTCACATGAATCATTATTTATTGAGAGTGTGAAGGTAAGCATCAGATGCTACAGAGATTTTAAAAAGATACAAAACAGCCCTAACCAGTTTGGCTCAGTGGATAGAGCGTCGGCCTGTGGACTGAAGGGTCCCAGGTTCGATTCTGGTCAAGGGCATGTACCTTGGTTGCGGGCACATCCCCAGTAAGGGGTGTGCAGGAAGCAGCTGATCAATGTTTCTCTCTCATCGATGTTTCTAACTCTCTATCCCTCTCCCTTCCTCTCTGTAAAAAAATCAATAAAATATATATTTTTTTAAAAGATACAAAACATATATATATATACCACATAGAAACAGACAACAGTGTAGTGATAGCCAGAGGGAAAGGGGGTGGGCGATAGGTGGAGGTGGAGGTGAGCAAAGGGGTGGGGGAGTGTGCAGATGATGTTTTGTTGAGTTGTATACTTGAAACCTGTATGGTTTTGTGAACCAATGTCACCCCAATAAATTCAATTTTTAAAAAAGATACAAAACACAAACACTTCTCTTAATAAATTTATAATCACTATTAAAAATAGTTTTAATACTAATATAAAGCAGAATATTCTGCTAGCCAAGTACCTGAATTATGAAATGCATTGTATGAATATTAGTTAAATGTATGCATGTAAGAATACATAAATGAATAAAAGAAAAGAGATATTAAATATATAAGATATGTTTAAGAAAATTTTATGCAATCAACAGCTTAGGAGGAAGATATAAAAAGTTCTTTAAAGTTAATTAGAAATACACTAACACTGTAGAAAAATGGATAAAATACATAAACACATAAGTCACAAAAGACAAAACACAAATGGTGTATAAACATAAGGAAAGGTACCCATACTAGTAATTAAAAAATAAATAAAGCTAAAACTACATGTTTATTCCTCCTAGAAAATTGTCAGATGTTATTTTTTAAGGACCATACTCAACATTTGAGTCAATGAAATGGATACTTTCCTACACTGCTGATGGGAGTTAGGTAGTAAAGAATTTGATATTACATAGAGAGGTCTATGGCCTTCAGAGAGTTTTACTATCTAAACCCTTAATGTAATACCTGATAGGAGTGTTTTTGTTTGTTTGAGGGTCTTAGGTCAACCATATAATAAAAATGTGATTTAGGGTAGGAACTTTGAGTCACAAGGTGCCAGTTGACCTCCTGAGAGGCAGGAGACTGAAATCAGCCACATGTGCTCCCTATATGTTGGAACCCTAGTAAAGGCTCAGGTGAGCTTGCTTCCCTGGTTGGCAATACTCCATGCAGATTGTCACATATTAATGCTGAGAAAGTATCACTGTCCTGACTCCATGGGAAGAGGACAATGTTTGCTACTTTTCCTAGACTCTGCCCTCTGTGTCTATTCCATTAGCTAATTTTCATCTGTTATCCTTCCCTGCAAAAAAACCTTAACCATGAGTATAACAGAGTTCAGGGAGTTCTGAGTTGTTTTAGTGATCTCAAAGACCCCTGAACTCTAAAGTTTGTATCAGCAGTGAGGTGGTATATGAACTGTTCTCTCTAACTTCAGAGTTGACTTAAGTTTCTCAGGATTAGAAACTGGTACATTTATGCCGAAACCGGTTTGGCTCAGTGGATAGAGCGTCGGCCTGCGGGCTGAAGGGTCCCAGGTTCGATTCCGGTCAAGGGCATGTACCTGGGTTGCGGGCACATCCCCAATGGGAGATGTGCAGGAGGCAGCTGATCGATGTTTCTCTCTCATCGATGTTTCTAACTCTCTGTCTCTCTCCCTTCCTCTCAGTAAAAAATCAATAAAATATATTTTTTTTAAAAAAATTGGTACATTTCTGAAAGAAAATTTGGCAGTATGTTTCTGAAGTCTTAAAGATTTCGTATTCTGATCCTTATGTTCAGTTTCAAATTATCTAAGTTTAAAAAAATAATGGAAAAGAAAAAAAGAACATAATAAAATATGTGGTCAAAGATTTGTCAAAGTATATGTTGCAGTAATATATGTAGAGATGTAAAATGAAAAGACAAAGATTAAAGGTACAATGATAAACAAATATATATGTATGTATGTATTCCTTATGTTTAAATATTATGCAACCATTAAAATCTTGTTGTTTTGAAAAATGATAATGTGATAAAGTGTTTATCTTATAAGTATAAACAGTTTGGAAGAGAAGCTGACCTTGATTTGATTCATGAGCCATCATTGACTAGCCATGCTATACTAGTCAAGATTCTTAACTTCCTGAAATGTTTTTCTCCCCATTTAAAAAACAAATAAAAATATCTGTCAATATTTTCATGATGGCTAAATTTAGTCTTGTATGTAATGGAGGTCTCAATAAAGTGCCTGGCACAAAATACACAGTTTTATAACTAATAGACATTATATTAATATGATAATAGTATTATTTTTAAAATAAGGTCACAAACATATACTATAAAGGAAGAAGCACAAGTATTATGAAATCACTACATGTATATACACACTCAGAGGGTGCAAACATTCTAATTGTCAGAAAAATTAAATATATACATTTGTTTAGGTCCCAAATGTAAGATTTTCTAACTTTTTATTAAGAATCCCCACATCCATAGTTTTAACCTCCAATTGATCTGGGATGTTACTCCCATTGGTTTGTTGCTGCTGTTATGATCCCTATGGCCTTTCAGTCTGGGTAAATAAAAGGCAATAGGCATCAATGCCACCTCGTGGGAAGACATCTGATTACCCCATATGACTCCATTCAAGAGCTTTCCTTAAGAGAGCAAGAGAAAGTAGGTGTTCAGCAATATAAACTTTAATGACTTTCCTCCATTTTACCTTGACAAAAACAACAAATTCTTTGGAAAGGCCTGCATAACCTGTTGATGATTCATCAGCTATTTTGCCATGGGAGTCGAAGATAACGGTGTGCCCAGGAACCTGTGCTGACTCAAGAAGTGCACAGCGGTTGGGCTGATAACGCACCCGTAGCTCAGTGGAGGCTCCACCACTAGCCTAAAAGAAAAGGGGGAAATCCTTTGAATTAACAATAGAGAGTAAATTTAAAATGTTTTGACATTATATGCATGTAGAAGTCTAGTCCACTCTATAGCACTCTTGAACTATTTATATAATCTCATATCTTTGTAATTCAATAGTTTTGGTTCCCCAGCATCATTTCCAGTGGCTTTACCCAAGAACTTTCTTTTTCTCTTGATTCTCAGAACCTATGGTAGACTATTGGGTAACAATAAAAATAATTCCATAGCAGGATAATTTAATGAGATGTTAATATGTATCTTATCATTGTTTATTTTTTACTTCTTCATTTGCATCTTCCTAACTCAAGAGAGACTATCTGGGACCAAAAGCTGAAATGAATACACATGTATTACTAGGTTTTACTTTCAAAAAACTAAACATATCAAGGATATTATGCTATAGAGAGACATTCCTGGTTTGGGGGTACTGTTTGAGGTCTTACCCTATCTCCCCTCAGTACCCTAGAAAGCATTTGGGCCTGAAAAGAAAGGAGCCTTGGGTGCCTCTTGAATGGCTTAACCCATGACACTAGGGTTAAGCTAAGTTCCCTTGTATAGGTATGGTAGATTAGCAACAGAGCTAATTACCTTCAAGAAACTATCTTGTTTGATAAATACATTACCAGCGACCAGTGTGGCCCTAAGCTAAGAGGGCTATCCAGACATTCTGAGACCCCATTCCATGTGAAATCTTGTGTGTAACGATATGAATCTCATAATAACTAAGCTGGAATATCTCATCAACCTAGGAGCTTTGAGATAGAGTTATAAAGCAATAGAACATTTGTTAAACTCAATTTAATTGAGTAGATTCCATATCCACTACATTCATATTTATTAAGCACTTACTATGACCAGGACGTGTACTGGGCAGAATGTGCTATGAAGTATAGTACAGAAGGCACCTTGCTAAATCTGGAGCAGAGGGGAAAAGACTTCATGGAGAAAGTTTGACTAATTAACCACTTAGCCTAAATTTCAGTCACACAAATTACATAAGATTTTTTCAATAATTATTAATTACCCTTAGTTAAATAACATGCTGTGAATTCAAAATCATCATGTAATATTACATAACATTACTAGAAGCCTGGTGCATGAATTTGTGCATGGGTGGGATCCAGCCAGCCAGCTGGGGAGAGGGGCTGTGGGAGCTTGGCCGGCCGGCCCTGCCCTCATCGGGCTGGTTGGCCAGCCGCAGTGCGCATCATAGTGACCGGTCGTTCCGGTTGCTTGGCTTTTATATATATAGACTAGCAGCCCAGTACATGAAATTCGTGCATGGAGGAGGGTGGTTCCCTCAGCCCAGCCTGCACCCACTCCAATTGGGGACCCCTTGGGGGATGTCCGACTGCCGGTTTAGGCCCGATATCTGTGGGATCGGGCCTAAACCGGCAGTTGGACACCCCTCTCACAATCTGGGACTGCTGGCTCCTAACCACTCACCTGCCTGCTTGCCTGCCTGCCTGATCACCTCTAACCTCTCTGCCTGCCTGCCTGATCGCCCCTGCCTCTGCCTCTGCCTGATTGCCCCTAACTGCCCTCCCCTGCTGGCCTGATTGAGCCCCCAACTGCCCACCCCTGCCATCCTGATCTCTCCCCCAACTGCCTTCCCCTGCCAGCCTGGTTGCCTCCAACTGCCCTCCCCTGCCGGCCTGATCTCGCCTCTAACTGCTCTCCCCTGCTGGCCTGATCTTGCCCCCAACTGCCCTCCTCTGCCAGCCAATTTGGTTCTGATTGGTCAGTTTCTATGCCAGTTAACATCAAAAGCTCCACCTCCTAGGTAGCCATTGGAGCCTCACAGTTGACCCAGATTTGGTTCTGATTGGTCAGTTTCTATGCCAGTCAGTGTCAAAAGCCGGCCTGATCTTGGCTCCAATTGCCTTCCTCTGCCGGCCAATTTGGTTCTGATTGGTCAGTTTCTATGTCAGTCAGCGTCAAAAGCTCTGCCTCCTAGGCAGCCATTGGCTCCTCACAGTTGACCCAGATTTGATTCTGACTGGTCAGTTGGTCAGTTTCTATGCCAGTCAGCATCTCTGGGCCTATCAATGGGGCCTGGTCAGAAAGGTGGGGCCCAGGTGGAGGCCTGGAGAGAAATGGAGGTGCAGCTGGCCAGGCTGGGAGAGAAAGAGAGGCAAGTTCTGATCAACGACTGCCACAGAGGCTTCGGATCAGACCCTACCTCTCTCTCTGCAGGCCTCTCTCCAGGCCTGATCCTCAGCCCCCTAGGCAGTCAGTGCTGGGTCGGGGTGCCCACAGTGGCCCCAGTCAGGGCAACCCAGCACTGACTTCTGGTCTGGTCGAGCCTTTGGTCGTTATGACCCTGGTTCTTTATTATATAGATATGAGAAAGCTGTCACGTGAGAGCTGGAGTCCAATGGCCTGCGTTCAATTCCTGCTTTCCCACTTACTAGCTCTTTGACTTTGGGCAGCTCACTTAATCCTCCTACACCTCAGGTTCCTCTTCTGTTAAATTGGCGTAATAATGGATTCTCTCATATGGTAGATGTAAAGACTAAAATTTATAACATCTATTAAGCACATAAGACAGTGTATGACAGTAATGCTGTCTCACTTTTCCAAATATATAATATGCATGGATTTTTAAAGATAGCTTTCTACATTTGTGCATTTCAAGCACAAACTAAGCAATACAAAGCATAATTACATGAAATTATTGGATTCTGTTTCCTAATAATAGTAACACTGAAAGGGTCTTTGATAAGTTAGATTGTCTCCTTTGGGAGGCTTACCAAAATTTTGAATGTTATCAGAGAAGTGGTCTACTTTTTGGTTTTGGTCTAAATTCTAATTGTAGACATTTAGGAGCATGTATGCATTTGAATCTCAAAAATTAGTGAGACAAAACAGAATGAAGAAAGTGAAAGTAAAAACCAAAGGAAATACAATTTGATAATCTTATAAAAGTACCTTATGCAAAAATGTTATATATAAATACAATGCTATTGATATATGACAAAAAGAAAAATTACTACCTACCATTCCAGTGACAAAGCCGTTGTTAACAGCAAGAGATAGATGCCTTATTTCATGACTTTGGAATATGCATATATTTCCTTTGTTGAAAATAACATCAAAGAGACCTGGAAAACATTTTTAAGTATAGCAATTAATTCATAGTTTTAAGGATTCTTTCTTATTTAATTATACATTGAAATCTCCTAATAATATCTCTCAGTTAAATTTTTGTTAATCAGTGAAAAGGTAGAATGCCAGTAGCCTTTGATTATCTATATCTTGCTTGGCAATTAGGTGGAATGTTCATAGAAAATCTTTAATGCCTTCCCATGCTAATTGGTAAATGCCTGAGACAAGCCCCACCCCCCCACCCCACCCCCAAAAAAAATAACCACTGGTGGTGCCAGGAAGATAAATAATCCTAGTGTAAAAACCCTTTACCCTTCTATAAATCTCAGAGATTTGGGGTAAAATAAAATAATGCATTACCAAAGTAATTACATATGATTTGGGCATTAATGACTGGTTCATATGATTGTGATGACAAAGATAATTCATCATGTATTTGATGGTTTTTAGTTCTCAATGTACTTTTATATACCTTTTATCTTAAAATTTAAGCTTTTGAGGCATAAATTTTTGTCTACTCTGTGCACAGCTATATAGCAGCACTTAGAAGAGTTCCTAGAACATAGTGAGTGCTCAAGAAATATCCTTTAGATAAATTAGTTAACTTAGGTCCCCATAGCCTATAAATACAAAACTACACACACTCGCACTCACAGAGTTATCCCCATTTGGCAAGTGAGGAAACTGAGATACAGAGAGGTAAGGGACTTTCCCAAGACCCCTACGTAGTCATAGAATAGAAATGGAACCAGGACTTCAGATCTTAGTCCAACATTCTTTGCATTACCAATAATCCTTCCTTTAGTACTTACAGCCAACAAATCTTCAGGAATCCACTCTTGTAACAACAATAAATGAAGACCATTTTTGCTTTTACAAACAGCTGGTTCTCAATGATGAGTCAAACAAGCCAGATATAAAAGAATACACATTGTTTGTTTTATTAAATAAAGCACAAAAACAGACAGAACTATCCCAGGGTCTTAGGAGGCAAGGTAATGGTTACCTTTGGGGGGAGAGTGACTAGAAAGAGGCATGAGACTGTTTCTGGAGTGCTGGTTATGTTCTATTTCTTGATCTGGGTTCCAGTTACATGGGCATGTTCAGTTTGTAAAAATTCATATTAAAATATGTGTATTTTTTTCTGCATATGGGTATTATTGAAAGGGTTCAGAGTATGCCACCCCAAAAGTATGCCCTTATGGCACAAAGATTATTTTGAGCTGAAGGCAACTGAGAAAAGAAAAGTATGAACTCTTTGTCCTCCGCTCTATCAGCCTAAAAGCAGAACATAGATTTATTTCGTGAAGGTATCTCCCAACCCCACTTCCCCAACAGGAAGGGGATAACAATCTTATGACTGGAGACACATGGCACTGAGAAAGAGATGACACATCTCACTAATTAGCTCTTACCTCGCATTAGCTTCCCCAAATCCATCCTTCCCAGAGTTGGCAGCCCCTAGGACCTCAAAGACCTTTTCCTTTGTCTTGTCACTTCTCTATAAAATTATTGCTCTTTTTAAAATGCTATGTAAGCCCCAAGTTTTAACCATCCCTTTGAGTTCAACCCCCCTCTTTTAGTTCATCACTAAGTTCTCTCCCATAACATGATTTTAAAATAGGTTATTTCTTGAACCATGACTTATTTCATTTCCTAATGAGTTGCTGAGGTTTGTCTGTGTGGTGTGTATGTGCATATAAATATTTATACATAATATAAAATAATGTATCTAATATAAAATATGCAATGTACATCATATAATATCTATAAAATGGTTTCATGGTTACAAAGTTAGATTTTCTAAAATAAAGCAATCTGCCAGGCTGGTGTCAACTTATGAACCAGGAGGTCAAGGTTCAATTCCCCATCAGGGCACATGCCTGGGTTGTGCACTCAATCCCCACTAGGGGGCATGCAGGAGGCAGCCAATCAATGATTCTCTCTCATCACTGATGTTTCAATCTCTCTCTCTCTCCCTCTCCCTCTCTGAAATCAATAAAAATATGTTTTAAAAATAAAAATAAAATAAACCAATCTTTCCTTCTTCACCACTGTCAATATAGCCCATTTTGTATTAACTCAAAACTTTGAGGTTAGTCAACATATAACAAATGAAGCAGAATTATGGTAGTTATTGTGTGATTTAGGTTCCCTAAATCCTAATTTTTAACATGGAATTATTTATATAGTTGCTTTACTTATTCACCTTGTATGTGTATATTCATCTAGAGTTAACAAGTGCAATGAATGAATTCTATCTTTATATATTTTTAAATATATTTTTATTGATTTCAGAGAGGAAGGGAGAGGGAGAGAGAGAGATTGAGATATCAATGATGCAAGAGAATCATTGATTAGCTGCCTCTTGCATGTCCCCTACTGAGGATAGAGCCTGCAACCAGGACATGTGCCCTTGACGGAATCGAACCTGGGACCCTTCAGTCCTCAGGCTGGCACTCTATCCACTGAGACAAACCAACTAGGGCTACCTTTATATTTTTATTTCAATTAATTCATTGGCAAAAGTTTTTAGTTAAGAATCAGGTCTGATGAAGAGATTAACTCTACTATTCCAAATTTTAAAAGGATTTCACTGTATATTGAAATTCTCTTATATTAATTTAAAGTTATATTTCCAAAAGTGAAGGACTTGCATATTAGTTCAACAAATCACTCCAAATGGAAGGCTTTCTGCCTAATTAAGCTCTTACTTATTTTTGTCTACTTAATAAAATTCATCTTAATGGCTAAACATTAAGGATCTTCATAAAATTAAATCATGTTGATGCATATTTCTAGGTAATCCTGGACATTATAAGGTGTGGGATGTTATTAAATTTTGTCTTCCTCATTACATTTTGAATCTCTGGAATTCAGAATACTGTCTAAGTTATTTCTGTGGCCGTCAAATTATTTAACATTATGTTTTGAACAGGATAGGCACTCAGTAGTGAGTAGAACCAACTTAATTCCTTAAATGGCCACACTGTGTAAGAGCTACACTGTGGCTTTCTATGAACAATTATAATGTTAATTGCCTACATTTTAATCTTCAATTTAGTAATATCAAATATGATTTTCATGGTGTAATGTTCTGGTCAATGACATTTTCTGCCCAGATTTAAAGCCTGTCATCTACTGATCATTTGTATTAATGCAGATAGTGAATTATTTAAATGATCCAATACTGGTATAAAGACATCTGAAAAAGAAGAAGCAAAACTGTAAATTAAACTAGGTCTAGAAATCTGCCTTTTTCCAGCTCCCAAAACTGCCACAGCACACATGCTTTGCCCCGTGATTTTACCATATTTGTCTGTCTTCTCTCCAACTGCATCAACTATGCCATCTGGATGCAGACGGACAAACCCTCCAGTAAGCTTGTTGTAGAATTGAAGAGTATTTCCCTTCATAAACTTCCAGCTTTCTGCAGCCCACTAAATAGGAAAACAAAACAAAAAAAAATATCAATATGAAAGACAAAGAGAAGAACATCACTAAGAAACACCCCTTACTAAACATTATGTACTGTTTTCTTTTAACACATCAAATAGCTCTTTGAACACTCTACCAAATAATTTTTAAAGCCAAAAGTAAAATCTTACTGTTTCCTTTCTATTACATTCTAGCTTCTGCCCTGAGGATATAAAGGAAAGAGAGGGCCATTAATTTCAGCAGTGCCATGCTTTCCTCAATCATCATACAATAGAGTTCTTCAAGAAATGTGTGTACATGACACTCACTTGCAGAGATGATATTGTTATCCCTGGCATAGAGTTCTCTGACAATTTTACCATCATCTTCCCCTTGATCCAGCCATCTGTGGAAAGAAAGTGTACCTAGTATATTCTGGCTTTATATTTACACTAACCATGAGCAATTATCTAGCCCAGTCAGAAATAATGGATAATGGACATTAAAAAAAGCCATAGGTATCCAGTTGGTAAAAGCGAGTGAAAAATAGAAAAGGAAATGCTTAAAATGACTGTGAGAGTACAGGTGAAGTAGGAGAAGCTACTAGCAGGTAAGGATGAAATATGTTTCCCCTAATTCACAGGTGCATTATTCAATCGTCTGTCCAGGTCATACATTTTACATCACTGGACCAATTATTTTATCCTGTTCTCTGGCCACCAATTAGAGTACAAACCATATCAGTTATTTTATAAATGGCTGTTATTGATTCCACGGGAAAAGAGACAGGAAAATGTTGAAAGAGCAAATCTATCATCACTATTGGGAATATAACCCAAAAATCAAGGCCTGATGACAGTGGATCAGCATGTCATCCTATATAATAAAAGGCTAATATGCAAATAGAATGAACAGCGTAACAACCGGAACAACCGAACAACCGAACAACTGGTCGCTGTGACATGTGCTGACCACCAGGGGGCATGTGCAGAACATGGCAGGTGTTGGCCATGGCAGGATGGTGGAGTAGGTGAGCAGGGGCGCCAGACCAAGGCAGGGCGCTGGTCACTGTCATTGTGGCAAGCCTCTGCTGGTTACTGAAAATTCTTTGCTTCCGTGCACCACGGTCCCGCCCGGCACTCGCACCTGCTGCCAGTGCTGGCCCCACTTGCACCCGCTGCCAGCTCCGGAGCTGCCGCTCACACCCATTGCCAGCGCCGACCCCGCTCGCACCCACTGCCAGTGCCAGCCCTACTCACAATCACTTGGCGCCATCAGGGAATGCAAACGGCAGCTGCTGGCCTTGATCACCCCTGAGGGCTTCTCCACCTCCCCCTGCTCCTGAGGGGTGATCCCCCTGCTCCTGAGGGGCAATCAGGGCAGCAGCCACTGCTTGCACCCACTGCTGGTGCCAGCCCCAATCACTCCGTGCTGTCACCAGGTGAGAGCCAGGGCTGGCGCAGTCAGCATGTGGGAGTGGCAGCAGTGGGAGCAGGGTTGCCAGTAGACAGGGGACCAGAGGCCACAGTGGAGGGGCCAGAAGGGGGCGTGGAGGATGGGCCGAGACCTACCCCTGTGCCTACCACAGCCTCACAGCTCATAGTTCCTTTCAAGGTGCACGAATTCATGCACTGGGCCCCTAGTTTTTGTATAAAAAGCCACATACGACATTTATTTTATACATCTATTTTTTAACCTAATTTGGGATCTAATCCAATGGGAATAAGTTTTCTTAACGGACTTTCATTCTCCTTATTAGAGAGAAATTATATTTTTAAAATCTATCTTAATTTCCCAAGAAATATTTAAATTTATATCATCAGGAATAATGATAAACATAATGGATATCTTTCTAAATAGAAGAAATAGTACCTAAAATTAATGTTCCAAAAAGTTACCCAGCAAAGCACTATTAACCAGGAATAACTGAATAAATTATCCATTTCTCTAGAACGTGGAACTAATGTGAAATGAACTTAGTCAATGTAAAAGCACATCTACAAACCTGTGGCAGAAGAAGACATATTCATGATTGGTTGTGGGATCACTGATTACAACATCGTCAAGAAACCAGCCATTTCCTATACACAAATTAAAAAACAAAAACAAAAAAAACAAACATGGTGTGAGTATGTATGGTTCAGGTTTTACTTGAAGTTTTGAGAAAGAGGTTCTAGTTTCCAGACATATATAAAGGCCTTGGGCACCTTTAAGCTTTCATACTTCAAATAAAGCAAGACATAAGAGAAGTAAGATTGCAAAAGCATTTAAAACTATTTCTTACACATGTAACAAAAACACAGTCTATTTCAAGGCCTCGTGTTTTGTTACCTACTTCAATATGTTTTCCTAACAGTTAAAAATAGAACAATTCTGCAATTGCTCTTGATTTCATAAACTGCATTTATAATCCTGGACCTGGCATCTCCCAAAGAATATATATCTGAGCTATTTCCAAAATATGTTTGTGGACGAAAAGGGGCCACATGCTAACCTGACCAGCTCAGGGAAGGCCTGTGTGGATGCCTTGCAAACTCAGAGACCTAAAGTAACCAAAACTGATGGGCTGAAATTAAAACTTTTTAACTAAAAGCAAATCATGGCTCTTAGTCATGTCCTAGACCGACATCTTCCCTGACAAAGGTCAGTCATTACCTTAACTGAGCCTGTCTATTGTCTTTCTGCATCTATAACATATCTTTGGAATGTCAAAGTAATTTTCCTTTTTCCAGACCCCTCAAAGCATAGGTACTGCTCTGCAAAGCTCACAAATACCCTTCATTAATTGTTAACCGTTAACTATCCTGTACCCACCTATTGTAAAAGAAGCATGTGTCTATCATTTTACTTTTTATCCAATCCCAGAGGCTTCCCCACTTTGCTTTCTCCCATCTCCCTAATCTATCACCAATGGATTTCATGCAACCCACATACATTTCATCTTTGGATTGTAATGTATAAAATAAGGGGCAAAACTGCCATTTTCCAGAGCATTCTCTCAATTTGTTGAGATTTTGCTTCCTGGCCATTGTCAACAGTTTGGCTTAAATAAACTCACAAAAAATTCTTCACAGGTTTGAATGATTCTTACGTTGACAAAAGTCTCAGCAAAGTAGGAATAGAGAGATCATATCTCAACATAATAAAGGCCATATATGAAAAACCTACAGCCAATATCATACTCCATGGGCCAAAACTAATATGTTTCCCTGAAAGACAGGAACATCACTTTTATTCAACATAGTACTGGTAGTCTTAGCCACAGCCATCAGACAAGAAGAAAAAATAACAGGCATACAAATTGAAAGGAGGAAGTAAAACTGTCACTATCTGTAGATGACATGATTTTGTACATAGAAAACCCTAAAGATGGCACCATGTGGGCTCTTCTTCCTGTCTCTACTGCTCCGGGGTTGGGATCCCTGAGTGGAGTTGAGACCCCACACTCCCAAGGGAGGGACCTTTGCAGCAGATGTTACAGGGGCTGAGGGCTGCCACAGCTTTTCGAGGGGTGCTGCCCCTCTCTGAGACTCCCCTCCTCTTACTAGTCTCTACATGGTTTCTTCAGTGGTCCTTATATATAATATGTCCAGTCAGCTGCACTTCACCTGGTTTTTCAAGTTGGTCGTGAAGTATTTTAGCTGTAAATCTGGTCCCTGGCTGGGAGGAAGGAACCTGTCTCCAGCTATGCCGCAGACATTCTGGAGACTCTGAGAACTTTGTTCTTAACATTTTGAAAATTATACATTGATACTTTTAAGAAACAGTTTATTTTTTATCATTTTTGTGGTATATGCACATTAATACTCTTGCCTTTTGTTAAAGGATTTTGTTTATCTTATATGGTTATTTCATACACTAGGAGAAAATTACTTCATTGGGAAGAAGTGGGTCACCTCTCAGCACTGATGGGAAAACTGAGGAAGAAGCACACACAAATGGCAGCAGAAAATACAGCTGAGACCTTGCTGCCAGGACAGTCTCCCTAACGTGCCACTCTTGGCACTAGAGCTTGTGCTTCACGGACTATCACTGCTGCTGTACCCACCAGCAGCATGCTGAGATGTTTCCACTGCCATAGCATTTAATCCAAAACTCCCCCCATATTTATGCATCACATTTCCTAGCATTCTAAGCAGAACAGCTACTTAGTCAAGCCTGTCTTATTTCAATGAAAAATATATCTACTTTAAATTTAAAGAATATCTGGGGACACTATTTTAATTTCAGACAGTCAATACTTAAACATCAGCCTATTAAAAGTTTTCTATAATTATTCTCTAAATTTGTACAGAGTTTCATATGAGTATAATGGAAGCAGACCTATGGAAGATTCTTACCTGGGCCAAGCCCATCGTGTCCTATGACAAGTTTGTATAAATCCCCAAGGTACACAGCTTCTAGGAAGAAGGTGTCAGTCTACAACAAATCAAACAAGTATAGTTAGATCTAGACTATGAGTCTGATTTCTAACAAGAGTATAAATTTAGATATAGTAAAAATTGTGAAAAGAATTAGGTTCATTCAGTAAATATTCAAATATGTTTAAAGTAAAACAATAATATTAACTTATAGAACGTAATAACCAATTTTCTAATATACCCAACTCCTTTTCACTACCAATTTTTCATTACAAAAGCATACATTGCGTCTCCCTACAAACATATTTTTCAAAACACATTGAGATTGGTAAGAGGAGTGGAGGTGCGGACCGGGCTGGTTCAACATCCACCTGTGCTGTTTTTCCAATCAGGAGGGAGATCGTCTCTGTGGAGGCCACCCGTGAGGAGCAAGGGGTCCCAGCCCCACACCAGACCCCCAGCCCAGGGTCCCCGAGTTGGAAAGAAAAGCCCCTATGTCTACTGGCTGTAAAAAGTCACTAGCTGTTCTCTGGGATTCTTCCCCTCTTTTGTCTCTTTGCTGCACTAGAACTTACTTCAGGATCACTGAGCCTCTGTCTCACTAAAAACCTATCCAATGATGTTTGGTTTTGCCTACATTTTACCACTTGCCTGAAGTGAAACACTGCATAGTCACTGAATAGATTTATCACACAGTTTGCTAGTTCTTTGTCAGGGTGATATTTCTCAATAAATATTCACAGCACAATTTCCTGAGATAACAACATGAGGGTTAGCAGTAAACTGACTCATACTCGTGCACTCTCTCCTTTGTTTGTCATCTGAGAGACACGTGATTGATCATACAGGTATCAATAGGAAAGGGTTGCTGGGTCAAGAACTGAAGTTTTGTTAGACATACAAGACATTTTTTCCGTAAACAACTTGATTGAGAACCAAATCATTCAAGATGGGAGACATTTGAGAACTGAGGTTTGACTGCATACTTAACACTACTGAACTGTGCACTTGCAATAGTTTAGCTGGTACATTTTATTTTATGTGTTCTTACCAGAATTTTTTTTAAACCAGACAAAGGACTTTTCATCACTTACTTGTCCTCTTAAAAAACTGATGGAGCTCTTCGATCGAAATAGTTGTCTGGATCCTGTATCTCCCTTTTTCCCATAGATTGATATGTAGACATTTGCTACTGTCCCAGCATTCCAAAGCTCACCCGTTGCCACATGCACTTCATATACTGTCACTGATAACAAAAGAAAAATAAGCTTCTTATGCCAAGCATTACTTTTATGATAGAAAAATCATAATACATATACATATATATGATCAAGAGTTCCAGTTTCAGGTAAGATAGAGTGACACACTCCACCCAGTCTCTCCCACTGCATACAGCTATAAAATCTTGACAGAATGCATGGAACAGCTATATGAAGACTTTGAAAATAAAGAGTAGCACGAAGATTGGCGAAGAAGACCAGTATTTAAAGTACCAAGATGTGGCAGTGATTTTACCATTTTTTTTCTTTTTCACCCTCTGTTATCTCCCACCTGGGACTCAATGTTCTAGGAAGCTGGAAGGAGGCACAGGACCTCAGTAGAAGCCTTCTTGCTCTGACTCAAGAAACAGGAAGTGGAACACCTAACATATAGAGAAGTTGCGGATATTCTACCATCATTTTCTCTTTAATTTCTCCATTCTCTCACATTCCATTTTCTGGGCAGAGAAGCACACAGGAGCCAACCCATTAAGGAAAAAGAACTTTACTTCAATGAAGAAGAGCTGGGCTTCAATAGGGTGGGGCCAATATCCATTGCTTTCTTTCCTCTCTCTGTCCCACTACTGCTTAGCCCTGGACAAGAAGTGAACAGGAAAACAGAAAATCTAAAGCACCAGTTAACCAGAGGAAGGAAGGAAGGGAGGAAAGAAGGAAGGAAGGAAGGAAGGAAGGGAGGGAGGGAGGGAGGGAGGGAGGGAGGAGCGAGCTAGGGAATTGGAAAGTACCAAAGTGGTTAAAAAGAAGGAAGAAAAGCAAACCCATAAAGTTATTTATGAACTCGAGCTCACCAAATTCAAGATGACAACAGTATTGAAATTATTTGAAAAAGACTTTAAAGCAACTATGATACAAAGGCTACTGAAAACAATCATAAACACTTTTAAAACCAATGGAAAAAAAGAAAGTCTTAGCAAAAAATAAAAATAGAAAACTTAAATAAGAAACAAATGGAAATTTAGACCTGAAGAAAGCAAATTTTAAGACTTACTGAATAGGGTCAAAAGAAGAACAGAGAGGACAGAAGAACTTGAAGATAAACAGAAATCTAACAGAAAATATTCCTTTAAAAAATGAATGAAGCCTCAGAGGGCTGTGGAAAGTAATAAAAATTTTAATATTTACATCGTGCAATATCTGGAGAAGAGAAGTATGAAGCTCAAAAAAATATTTGAAGAAGTAATGGCTAAAAATTTCCCAAATTTGGCCAAAGATATATACCCAATAGACTCAAGAAGTTCAGTAAACCCTAAACACAGTGAATCCAAGTCAATCCATGTCTGGAAACATTATAATCAAACTGCTGAAAACATAAGACAAACAAAAAAATTTAAAATAGCCAGAGAAAATGGTACATTACTATAAAGGAATAATGATTCTAATGAGAATAGATTTCTCATCAGAAACCACAGATGCACAAAAGAAGTGGCACAATATTATTAATGGGCTGAAAGCAAAGAACTATCAACACAGAATTCTATGTCCATCAAAAATATCCTTCAGGCCCTAGCCAGGTGGCTCAGTTGGTTGGAGCACCATCCCCTACAGCAAAAGGCTGCAGGTTTGATTCCCGGTCAGGGCACATACCTAGGTTGCAGGTTCAATCCTCGGTCAAGGAGCATATGAGAGGCAACTCATCGATGTTTCTCTCTCTCTCTCTCTCAATCAGTAAAAATATATCTTTGGATGAGATATATATATATATATTCCCTTCAAGAATGAAGGTGACATAAAGACATTCTTATATTAATGAAAATTAAGAGAATTTCTTGCCATAAGACCTGCTCTGAAAGAATTGTTAAAGGAAATTCTTCAGAGAGAAGGCAAATGATGCCAAAAGGAAACTTGGAAATCAAGAACAAAGGGAGAGCAACAAAAAAGAACCTGCATAGAAACAAACTGAATAAACATAAAACTGAGATTATAGTTACCAGAGGGGTGGGGAAAGTGGATAAAGGTGATCAAAAGGTACAAACTTTCAGTCATAAGATAATTAAGTTCTGTAGATATAATGTACAACATGATTATTATAGTTAATACTGTTGTATGATGTATTTGGAAGTTGCTAAGAGAGTAAATCCAAGGAAAAAACATTATTTTTTGTATCTATATGATATGATGGTTACTAACTAAACTTGCAGCAATCACATTGCTATAGGTCAAGTCATTATGCTGACCACCTTAAATTCATACAGTGCTTTATGTCAATTATGTCTCAATAAAACTGAAAGAAAAAGTGAAGGAGAGTCTTCCTAATTAACTGATATATTCACCCAGGGGTCAATTATGCAAACTGAAATAGTTGTTTCAATAAAATAGCTTTCACAGGACCTCAGCAAGATACTGGAATAGGAAGCCCCAGTCCTGTTTTCTTAGACATCAACTTAACAAAACATTAACAAATTGCCTTAGTAAAAACTCCACAAACTATATGAGGTTCCCCTACCCAGGCAAGCCCAAAACAAAAAGACTGCATCAAAGCCCCTAAGAAAATTCATGGCATTGTATATGCCTACACCCCACCTCCCCAGCACACTACAATACACATGGGAGTAATGAGGAAGGTGAAACATACGGCCAACATTCTGGCTTTTCAAGAGTCTATCTGAACGACTGGTTTCTGTCTTACCTAAATCAAAACACTGACAGGAATGGGCACAGGGTGTGGGCTGCTGAGCACCAGAGAGATTGCAGAACTGCCTACATATATCCAGGGAAGTTCCTGAGTGAAAACACATAAACCTTCAAGTCGGAGACCACATGCATAATCAAAGAGGAAGCAAAGCTAGAAAAGGATAGAGGGGTCTGCAGAATCCCGAGTAGGGCTAATTAGTGAAGATCTTCCTATATATGAAGCTAGTCCACAAAGACTAGACAGGTAGTTGTTTTTTCAAATGCCCAAATTGCAACAAAAAATCACAGACAGAGCAAATAAAAGAGAAATATGACCCAAACAAAAGAACAAATTAAATCTTAAGGAATCAACCAGAAAGCAATGGAGATCTATGAATACCTGACAATGAGTTCAAATAACAATCTTAAAGGTAAAGAATGAAAAGAGAACATAGACATCTAAATGACACCAGAAACACTATGTACAAACAAAAGGAAAATGTCAAAAAAGATATAGAAACTGTGAAAAAGTAAGGACACAGTGGAAACAATGACCCGCAAGATTAGAGCGGCACACAGGTGAACCCAGGAAGGCACAACTTGTGGTAGCAGAGACTTACAGGCAGAAACTGCCACCGGAACCATTGCTGGGGTAGGAAAATCTGAACTGTAACTAACAACTGATGGAGGCTCATTGCTGACAAGTCTGAGTGTTTAAAACTCCAGGGGCACCCAGTCATACTTTTGTGAGTTTTGTCTCCAGGAGCTCAACTAGATTCTGACAGTAAATATCAGAGAAAAATTTCCTCCTGTTTCTTTCCTCAGGAAGAGGAGAAAGGGGAGCAATCTGACATATACCAGAACATTCTGTTCTTAATAAGGACTGTCCTCGGGAGAAATGAGTTATTTATTATAATGTGTTCATTACAATTAAGAACAAATTTAAAAAATACCTTGCACAGCCTGGGAGAGCCCACTTTTGCCCTGGTTTTCTTAGCAACCCTTATTGTCTTCAGGAAAATCATTCCATAATTAAAACATATTTTTCAGGTTAACCAGGCAAACACTTTGAGACTTCCTTTTACCTTAAATGACAAATACTATTCTACTTCTTTATAGACTCAAAAGTATACAATATGGGGAGGGGGGAGACACTAATTCAGCCTTTCCTTACTGTATGTATAATGACATCATTTCATACACAGCACCAATCTCTGCTAGAATTTTGGGCAAAAATATGGCTGTCAACCATCATTTGCTATATATACCACTGACCTAGATAACTAAAGGCCTACCAAATTTATAAATAGCACATGAGATGATATAGATAGCACATGAGAGATACCACTTGAGAAGTTTCTCCAAGCCAAGAGGAAACACTGAAAATAATTACAATAATTTTTTTTATCAATCAACCATTGTACCAAGTACTATAGGGAAGACAATGGAAATCAGTAAGTATTTGTAGAATATGCCTTCTTTTGATCAGAATTATACAATTAAAATGAAACAAAGAAGCAAAAAGTAACCTCTGCATCATTACTAACAGTGGGTAGGAACAGGGAACCTAGCAAATACCTCTTAGGGAAGAGAATGGGCTGATGAGAAAGAATGTTGAGAAGAATACTTAGGAGTGATGAGAACAGTGCTCATACATAGCCTTCACTTTGTAGCAACTGGAACTATTCATATCACTTCAAAAATATTTTAACTTCAGCAACTTAACAATTTAATGCACCTTATTTAAAAACCACAAAGGAATCATCAGTCTCTGCAAATGTTTTACCAACCTATGTTCCCTAAAAACGATACCCAAGTTATGTACCTAAGCATAACATTAGATCTATGGCATTGTGTAGCTCTTGCTAATCTTCACATAATATTCATTATCATTTCTTTCTTTAGAAAACTAAGATATCATATATTTAGTAGAAAATATTCTAGATTGGAGAAAAATCTGTTTTTTCAATTTCCCATTTAATAATTCTCATTTACCCTTTTCCTATTCTTTTCTAAAGCAGAGACCAACAGACACAACAGCAAATAGCTGCCATAGACAATCACCCTGAATCCTTGTGGCAGTCGAGCAGTGATAGTCTAACCCTGAGCAGAGCCTACTTCTCAGCCACATATACACAAGGCTTGAACACAACTTTGCCTTTGCTCAAATGCTTACAAAGTCATTGAGCAGTTCTGTTTTCATTTCCTAATCAAATAGATAAATTTTCAAAAATAAGGTAGAGCCTGGTGGGAAAAGCATACATTGAGTTGCATTTCTTAGTCCTGGAATAAATTCATTGGACATTCAATTTCTCATGACCCTCTCAGAATTCATTTTCTTGTTTTGATTAAGAGGCATTTCAGCTGACCTTCCTACAGGGTTAACTGTTGATAAGAAACCTATTTCTAACTGCCAGTATATGAAACAACTAAAAAATATACCACCAGCAGAGATAAGAAATTAGTAATTCCTTATTCATTCATTCATTTATTCATTTACTCAACATGGATTTATCAAGTCCCCTGTCCTTCAGCAGTTAGGGAAACAAGTGTTTTTTGTGCTACCTGGAGTTGTATTTTTCCTACCTGGAAGAGTGGGTTGTCCTCTGTTTAAAACAGGAAATTCTCGACAGATTTCCCCATCCTCTTGATCTCGTGCCAACCATCGTTGTACAGGTATATAAAACTTTTTTCCAGAATTCATGTCCCACAATTGTATCTACAAAAGCAACAACATTACTTGTAAAAATATTTAAGAATACATTTTTATTTTAAAGTGATTTTTATAAAATATTAGCATGAGCTCAGATTTCATGCACTACAGATTCGAACTGGTAGTTACTTCTCTGGGGTCTTAGCAATGAATGAAATTCAAGCAATAATTATTTATTTGAGCACCTATTATACCATACTATATCTAATCATTTATCCTGTAGTTAATCAAAGATGTTAATAAATGTCCAAAATCATCAAAAAGTAGAAATTATGTTTTCTAATTCTAAAATTTAGCATTTCATAGTAGGGTACTATTATTGTAGTTGTTATCTGTTAAATTAATCTTTAAAATGTCTTAAATCAGAGATTTTCTACTTAATGTGTTTAAGAAATCATGTTGTTATAAAGGTAGATTTTCAAGACCTAAACTAATTCTGTGGGTCTTGGTAAGGTACAGAAATTTACATTAATAAATTCACGTGAGGTGTGATTATGGTGTAATCATACTTTTAGAAAGGCTCTCAAAGAACCACACAGAATTACCATTGGCTTGCAAAGCTGCTACTGCTGCCACTAGTGTTTGATTTGATTATTTTAATTAAAGCTTAAGAAGATTATTTGAGAAATACACAAAATAAATCACCAATTGAAACGTGTTTTTTTTTGTACTCTTCCTTATCTATACATGAAAGAATCAAGATTAAGGTCCTAAGAGCAATGTGAATATTTTATGTGCTGTGAAAATATTGTACCATTATTGCTATAATGGACTGTCTTTTAATTCAAGTCCCTTCAAGTTAGAAACACAAGTTGGCTTACTTAAAATTTTAAATTTCAAACTTCTAAACTGTATTATAAGAATTGAACAGAAAATTCCCAGCCAATTATCTAGCATCTTAATTTGAAATAATGAGTAAATTATATACAGGTTTTATACACTCAGAATAAAACTTTGAATCAAGAATATCTCTCTTCTTCATTGGTACTCAAAGACAGGTGAGGTAAACCTCAGGCAAACAAGTTACCTTGCAGTGAGAAAGAACTTGCCATAGAGAGAAAGACAGTAGGAATTTTCAGCCTGATTTTTTTGTCTTTCCTGTGCGATATTATACAAACTTTTTCAGATAACGTAACCACTGTATTAGCATTCCAGCTTCAAAATGGATATAATATTGTTTATTGGTAATAAATCAAATGAGATGGCAGGGGAATTGATGATCATTTTCATAAGTTAGTTAATCAGGAGAGAAAATAAAAAGATATTATTACATATGATCACTTACTAATTTGAATATCATCCTTTAAAAGCTCTATATAGTATAAAAGAGAGAATTATTTTATACTGAAGCCAGGCAGTAATTTTGAATTTTGAAATCAAATTTCAACTCTCTGTATTTTCTTTTCTGAGTTTCATTTTTTTTTTCATTCTGCCTCAAGATTTTTCATTACTTGATGCAAAGAAGGGGGCATTATTAACGACTACATATTTCCACTAATGGATTAAAAAATATGTTCATCTTACATAATTTTTCATTTATTTTTCTCACATTAAAAAACTACTGAACAAGTTTGCCAAGAATATCAGGAGTCTGATTATATGTTCTTTGCATTTTAAGAACTTGTTTAGTTAAAGATCATTTGTTTTTGAAATAACAAGAGATAGAAATACACCATATATAAAAATGAATGACAAGCTGTATGATTTCCAGTTCTCAAGATTTGCATTTATTGGCAATCATGCTAATAAGTAAAATTTTTAAAGTAAAATGTAAACGGGTTCTTTGTTGTTGTTTCTGTGGGGACTTTTGCTCTTAAAAGTATTCAGGGGGCATTATCTTGATTAGCATGAGCAGACTAAATTTGAGAGCTGGAAGTCAAGGTCTAATAGATTATTATTTCACCGACATTAATGTTCTAATTTTACAACTCTACTGAAGCAGATAATCCACCTAGTTACTAATGCAACAATGTCAAGAAGCAGTGTGAGTTATTCCAGAGTCCCAAGTATTTTCTTCTCTTTGCAAAGAAATGAGAGGATTTATTAGTTGAGGTGCTTCCCTTAATTAATTAGGGATTAAATTACTAACAAGGGCATGTGATACTACCACCTTAAGGATTACACTGACTAAAAAGGTCCAGGTTTGACTCCATCAACTCATAATAGGCATGAAATGTTCCCTTGAGGTTTGATTCCTGAATAGAATTTGCAAAGTCTTTGAAAAGGATAGGAGTGTTGATATGTCTTTACCTGTTTACAGTGCCAAGAAGGGGAGATTCCAGAGTTTGTGTGACCAATACGAATTTTAAAGAGTGTACCAATGTCTCCAACCGTGATCTACAAAGTAATCATGAGAACATCTTTCAATGCAATTTTACAAAATCCCATTAAAAACAGCTAATCTTAGGACATTATATATTGATAAAGGGGTCAATCCATCAAGAAGATATAAGAATTATAAACATGTATGAACCTAATGACAGAGCATCAAAATGTATGAGGCAAAAATTGACCAAACTAAATGGAGAAATAGTCTACAATTATAGTTAGAGACTTCAGAATCCCACTTTGAATAAGGGATAGAACTAGATAGGAGATCAATAAGGAAAAAAGAGGACTTGAACAACATCAACTAAGTCTAACAGACATGTATAGAACATTCCACTCAACAACAGCAGAATATAGTTTCTCAAGTGTACATGCAACATTCTCCAGATAAACTATATGTTATGTCACAAGAACAAGTTTTGAAAATGAAAAATAACTGAAATCATCTATCTTTTCTAATTACAATGGAATGAAACTAAAAATCAATACAAGAAGAAAAACTGAAAAATCCACACAAACGGTGAAAATTAACATACTTTTAAGTACCCATAAATCAAAAAAAATGCAAGAGATATTTTTAAGTACCTTGAGATAATTTCAAAAAAATACAAAAACAGAAAATTCAATAAAAACATGACTCAGAGGGGAATTGTAGATGTAATTCCATAAAATCTGAATGTACTTTTTGAACCCTGAGAACAAAGACACCTACTAAGAAGGGCTGCTGGTGGATAACTGAGCTCAAATTTAAAAACAGAGCCTAGCAGCCACTTCTACACAGGGGGCCTCTCACATAAACTGCACGTCAGGGTGAAATCCGCATTGAACTGCCTGACTCTGCATTAAACTGCCTTACCCTGCACTGACCTGCCTACCTGCATGCTGTTTCTGCCATCTGAGCCAACCCTTATAAAGGAGTTCCTGGAAGCCTATTTTAACCAATAGGGCTAAGGCTTTCCCTATCCCATTAGAGCTACATAGCTCCAACCAACCAGAGCAGCTCGACTCTGACCAACCAGGACAGTGTCTTTTGGACCAATCAAACTGTGAGGATTTGGAGTCCTCATTTGCATGAGGACAGATCAATCAAAAACCAGGGGCAGGGACTTCTCTATCTCTACCCAGTTCAAAACAGTCCCTCTATGCATCCATTCATTCAACAGATATTATTAAACATATATAAAGTGCAAGGTGCTTGACTCATTTCAAGTCTTGCCTTTCATACTAATCTTTCTGACTTTAGTTTAACAACATAATACTAGTCTCCCCTGCTACCTGTTTCTTTGATACCTGTTTCTCTTTGCCTCCCGTTTCTCCCTTGCTCTTGATCTCAATGTGTCTAGCTATGAACTAATAACTTGATGACAGCTTTGTTGCCCTCCTTTATTTGACAATTTTAGTTTTCTCTTTTTGATCATGACTGAGAGTCTTGTCTGTTAAAGCCTCAGCCAGAAAGGCATAAGCCCTTGCTCTTGACCACAAGTATAAAAACAATAAATGTGGGCTACCTAGTATTTTCTTGTTGTATTGCAGTTTTATTTGTGTTTAATCTGCTTAAGCATGATTGAGCAAAACTGCCATGAATTATTTTTGATTGATTGCCTACAGGACACATGTAGTCATAATGGAAAGTGCCAAATTCAATAGATTGCATTCATTCCAAAGTACTAACTGTATCAGTTATATTATCAAGTTTTACTTGATTTTATTACTTACAGTAAATATGTCTTCATGGCCATCCTGAAATCGAGCTCCATCTGTTCCATAAAGATATATGGGGGCTGAGCTTCTTCGTTGTCCATACAGTATAATATAAACCTGTGAGCTGGTTCCTGCATTTGGCAAGTCACTGGTGGTTATGGAAACTTTCCAGTTACCACCTACAGCAGCACAAATAACACACAGCATTACAGCAACTTATAAAATGAAGACTCAGAACAGCAGGTCATCATAACCTAGGAGAGTTCAGGACAGACATAATTCACTCTTCTCCACCTCCTCTGGAAAAGTCTATAACACAGAGTTAGACTGTTGTTTAAATACTCAATAAAATTACTACGTCCTACAATATAACTCTGGGAATATTTCCTAAAGGATCTTTAATAATAGAGTTAGAAAGAGACCATTATCCTGTCATTGTTAGTTGGTCATCCTGGATTCCAAGATACTCACTAATATAACTTCTCTTAAGTTTTTGAAAGCATTTTGACAAAATATCACCAATATTCTTAGCTCTGACATGTAATTGTGCA
The DNA here is from genome assembly GCF_000147115.1 of Myotis lucifugus. Classification (NCBI taxonomy): domain Eukaryota; kingdom Metazoa; phylum Chordata; class Mammalia; order Chiroptera; family Vespertilionidae; genus Myotis; species Myotis lucifugus. The sequence goes on along the minus strand of NW_005871065.1, from coordinate 10,485,406 downwards.
TTCAGAATTATACCTCTCAAGATCATTTGAGTTTAGATATTTATTTTCTAAATCAAAATAAGATATCCAATAATTTACATAAGCATAAAAACTGGAATCAGAGATGTTAGAAGACATTCGAGGAGACATCTGTTACCATTTATTCATTTATTGTTTTAAGTACCCTTAATTAACATATGAAGTAACTGAGTTCAAAACCTGTTAAGTAAATGTATCATCAATCAACAAATAAAAAAAGTGCTGGAGGGGAGAGGAGGCAAGATGGCTGCAGTCTCAGGAAGTTCCTTCCGCTTGTACCCAGCACCAGAGCAGACTTGTGGCCAAACTGCAGAAGATTCAACTTTAAAAATAGCTAATCTGAAATACTGTGAGAGGGCAGCACCGAGAAGATGGAGTCGGTGAAGACAGAGGGAAGGTACAGCAGTGCAGCCCCCGCCCCCTGAGAGAATGGGGTCTCAGCCCCACACAGGGATCCCCAAAAGAGAGCAGCAGAGAAGGGAAGGGGAGCCCACATAGCATCGGGCAGTGGGAATCAGTGTTGATTTGGTCCATGTGGGAGACTCAGACCACACTATCCTTCTGATCTGGACAACATACCAGTACAGGCCCACTCTCTGGTTTCAGTTCTTAATGCCCTCAAACTAGTAGGCCAACTGTCTGCAGATGTCTGCAGCTGTCTGCCAATTAGGCAGTCATTGTAGACACTATTCCTATCCCACTCAAGAGCACACAAGGTTAACTCAGTCCTATAAAAACATTCCATATCACTCCACATATGTCATATCAACCAGATATACTTCATGTTAAGCCAATTTATTGACCAGGTCAAGGTTTACATTATAATTATGTGTGGTGGACAGCCAAACAGGGCATATCCAGCTGCGTTCAATATTAGCCTCCTGAAGAAATAGAGCACCAAACTGAATCCCCATAATGCTATTCTACACCAGACATTCTGGGAAGGAGAGAGACAAAGGTAAGTTCTATGAAACATATGACAGAGTTCATATGTATGCAAAGGGTTAACAAGAAGAAAGTAAGCAAAAGCACAAAAGTATGTATCTAGAGAGTTTTCTGTTGATGCAAGTCATTCTTTACATAATAACTTTATCTTTTGACTGAGAATTCCCACTAATAGTTGTATACTTAAATGTGAGTCTAAAAGAATTCCCTATATCATATAAATGACAGGGAATTATTATTTTAGATTTTCTATAATACATTAATAAGACCAAATGGGATATATTACATGAATATATAGTATTTAATGTCACTTATTTCTCAGTAGCCATTATCATGATGTACAAGTCATGTTTCTCAATGAATCTAACATCCTATTTTAACTAACTTGTTTATATTGATTCATCTGAACTTTAAGCAGTTTATTTAGATAGTAGCCAGTAGATTCCAGCCACTCATCAATATGAGTCTTACAAGAGAGATATCACTGTGATGGTGGTATAGGAGACCCCAGTCACCATCCCCCCAACAGAGATCAACAATTAGACAGATAGCCATGAGCAAAGAAAGCTCTTGGAGAGCTCAGGAGTCCACTAAGGAAACTTCAGCAAGAGAGTGGAACAAAACCCCTGAGAACAAACACACAGAAAAGGAAAGAAGAACAGCTTCATTTGCCCTACATCATTTCATCACCCAGCCCAGCATAACTCGGCACCAAGGGGGGAACTCCCCAGCTAAAAAGAGTTCCCCTCACTGGGAATGGGAAAGAGGGGTGAACAAACAGCTGTCTCAGCCTTTCGGGGAACCACATGAAAGACCCACTTCAGGTGCACCCCACCCAGAGACTGGCAAAGCTGAATCGTACAGAGAGGTCCAGGGTCAGGGCAGACGAGCAGGGGTTCCCAGTATAAACCACACAGCAGGAACATCCCTGGTTCCAAGTGACGTGCTCTCAGAGGACCCCAACAGTTCTCACCACTGAAAAAAACAATAGTCAGCACAGCAGCCACAGTTCCCCAGCTGATTTCACCAGTTTTTACCACACAGGTATTCAAATTAAAAGATACCAGCCAACAGATTCCCATCCCACTCCCTCCTACCCACACCTGCTGGAGGCTGGGATTCACACAAGCAGCTCATGCCTAGCTTTCTGAGGCTGCATGAGTGCAAGATGCCACCTAGACCCGTGAAGCTAACTCTCACCACTGTGTCTCCTCAAGGCCAATGCCTCTAGCTTTGCACTTGCACTCTAACTGCCTAATACAGCACCAACCTCTACTGCCCTGTATGTACCCATGGTGAGATCCTGTAGCCCTGGTACACTGTTGGTGGGAATGTAAACTGGTAGCACCACTATGGAACACAGTATGGAGGATCCTCAAAATATTGAAAATAGAACTACCATATGTGCAGCAATCTCATTTCTGGGTATGTATGCAAAAGAGATGGAAGCATTGTCTCAAAGAGATATCTGCACTCCCATGGTGTTCATTCCAGCATCATTCACAACAGCCAAGACATGGAAACAACCTAAGTGTTAATCAACAAATAAAGAAAATGTGGTATGTATGTTTGTATATAATTGTAATGGAATATTATTCAGCCATAAAAAAGAAGGAAATCCTGCCATTTGTAACAACTTGGATGGACCTTGAGGGCAATATGTTAAATGAAATAAACCAGAAGATAAATTATCTCACTTATAGGTGGAATCTACAAACATCAAACTCATAGAGATAGAGAGTGTAGTGGTGGTTGCCAGGAGTTGAAGAGTGGGTGAAATGGGGAGAAGGTGGTCAAAGGGTAAAACTTTCTGGCAAAATAGTTAGATAGTAGCAAGATAAAATAAGATAAAATAATTCTGAAATCTTATACACAGCATGGTTGACCATAGTTAATAATACTATATTGTATACTTAAAAGTTGTTATCTAAGTATATTATGTTCTAACCATACCAACAAAACAGTAATTATGTGAAATGAAAGATTTATTACCTAACCTTATTGTGAAAAACATTTCCTATTATGTGTGTATCAGATGATCACCTTGTACACCTTAAACTTAAACAATGCTATATGCCATTTATAGCTCAATAAAGCTGGGGGTGGGGGACTAATCTTGCAAAAGATAAGAACTACTCTCAAGAAAAAAAGCAGTTACATGACTGATTTTTTTTTTCTACTCCATCAACCTTTATTGTTTTTGTTGTTGCTGTTATTGTTATGGTAATCTGTGTGTGAATCAGAATATAAAAATTGATAATAAATTGAAAATGTGTATGCATAGAAAAAGGCTGATAATGTTCATGCCCTTTGAGAAGAATTCTAATCATTAACACCTATCACTACATATTGCACTTAAAATCTATGCTGGGGATTGTTTACTGCTTATTTCCAGAATTACAGAATGAACAGATCTGCCTTAAACCATCAAATATACCAAGACTCCCTCTTAGAGGGTTTGTTGTTTATTGTTTAATTTTCAAAAAAATTTCTAGTCATAAACTGTGTGCTACTTTTCTATGTGGAAAAATTATGAAACACCTTGAAATGGACCAAAAAAATTACTGAAATGCTTTATCAAGTAGTCTCAGGGATATATGCCTTCCATTATCTTAATTATCTTACAATCCTGTAAATTGTAAAAAAAAAAAAAATAGTAATATAAATTACTCTTGTCCATAGAAATATAAATTAGTTGTGTCCAATGGAATGCAATTAATTACTGTCCTAGACAGACCCATATTCATTTTGGCATTCTTTTTCTCACTATTTTTGTGTGATACTTTAAATTCTTCTTTGAGTCCACTGTAATATATTACTGGTTCCCTAGTTAATGAGTTAAATAAAATACTTGGCATGTGTTTATATTATATCCTGTATGGAAAAAGTATTCTACTTTACATTATAATAATTTTGATTTATTATGCTACTCTGGGCAGTTACAAAACCCCATTTAGCCTCAATAAACAGGGAATACAAAGTATTTTTATGTTTTTAAAGTAGAGATGTTTACAGCATATCCACAAAGCTCTGGGCTATTTGTGAGGATGAAATAGTACAGGCGATATCGCAGGCACAGTTCCAGACTACTGCAAAAAAATGAATGATAATAAAGAGAGTCACACAAATTTTTTGGTTTCCCAGTGCATATAACAGTTTTGATTACACTATGCTGTAGTCTAGTGTGTAATAGCATTATGTCTTTGAAAAAAACAATGTACATACTTTAATTAGAAAATACCTTATTGCTAAAAAATGCTGACCATCATCTGAACCTGTTGGGAAAATGATGCTGATAGACAAACCTTCCGTTGATCTAAAATGTATCCACAAAGCACAATAAAACGAGGTATGCCTATACAGATACAGAAGAAAAAGTGCTTCTTTCTTGGGTCCCATGAGCCTCAGTCTCCTCTAACTACGCTAGAGATACTATTGCCCATCTGAGAGGTTTATTGTGAGGACTAAGACAGTATACATAGAGCACCTAGCATAATTTTGGCACCAAGCAGGACTCAAAACATTAGTCACCTTTACTTTTATAAAGGGTCATAGGAATAGATGTTGAAATTATATTTATTGTATGTATCTTAATACCCATGAGAGCGAAATAATTCTTGATTAGACAAACACCAACTTTTTAAAAGCATATCAAAGACACTAGTACTAATGGCTTTAAAAAACAGCTCAAATATATTCAGCTCTATGTGGCAAGCTCCTTGCTAAGAGCTTTAAAATCATTCTCTCGAGTGAACCTCTCCCAGTAACCTTATAAAGGTAGCTTCTCATAAGGATGCTAAAGTGGTGGCCCTATGTTATAGATGAGAAAACTAACCGAATGAGTACTACCAACATGCAAAGTGGCGTGGAGACCTCAAATTTAACCTTGAATTAGAGGGCATGTTTTGTGTCACTGAAAGGTTTAGGAGGTAAAGCACCTGAAAGCTTCATGTGAAAATAACCCCTCCCCCACTAAGCCAATCACTCATTAACTTAATTGCAACTTAAGTTAGGATTTCTGGTTTCTCCCATTATTCCCAAATTCAGCTTTCCTGGGGATCAACTCTGAGGATTCTTAATAGCTGGCATTTTTTCTCCGTATTCCCTTTTGAACTCTAGCTCCTGGCTACTAACAGCATATTTCCATTAGTTGTTAACACCGCTATACCTTCTGGGTTTAAGACTTAGGGATGCCTGCACAACTGGGTCCTCTGCTTTCTCTGAAGCAGAAGCAAGCAGCCCTGGATGGCCCTAATGACTGAGGCACTCCCTTCAGTCCTGCAGGCCTCCTTCTGGGGGAGCCTGTGCTCTGGCAACACAGCACAGCTGACATCTGGTGGGCACGAACTGTAATTGCACCCCTCCACTTGAGGACCCAAGATCCTGAAATCCATTATATTCCCCTGAACACAATAAAGGCTAGTATCGCTTCCTCAGCCCTGAGGCACTACATCTCTAAAGCAAAAGCCAGGTCTGTGTGACATTCTTAAATTTCCTCTAACGTTTCATTTAGTCTTCTGAATTTCACAATGTTACAAGATTTTTTAATAATACAATCATTGTGAAAATTCAAAAAAACAAAACAAAAAACACACAGCTTTTGAATGTTTAAAAGAAAAAAAATCACTTCCACAGACATTTTTAAGGTGACTGAAATATTGCTTCATAAAATACAAGAAACTTAGATCTAACCCTCAGCATCTTTGTATATCTTTCTACATCTATGTATCCAAAGTTAGTAAGACGTAAAGAAAAAGCATTCAAAAGCACTTCTTGTCCATTCAAAACACATTCACTAGGTGCTTACTATGTTCTAAGAAATATGCTAGATCTGGGATATAACCATAAGATGTGGCTGGACTTCAATACATACGAACATTATTTTAAATAAAAAGTACATTACATGGTCATCATTCCCAACTTCTTTTTCCCAATATCATCTGGGCTACCTAGGCCATTGTTTGATGTAGTAGTACTAAAAACCATATGCTACCATGCCAACTTTTCTAAAAACTCCTGGTTGTTATGAGCGATTTCCCCAATCTTCTTGATACATCTACATAACACATTCTTTCCAAGTTAAAGACAAAAATAATTTCCTTGTCTCTCTGCTCCAGGAAAAGTACTACATAATTTTTTATTCATTTTATCCCATCTACCTCATATAAAGAATAAAGATGTAGCAAAAACAGCATGTTTTCAAGAATGAATGACTGGGTTCTAATCCTGACATGATGCCTACTGTGCACCCTGACAGAAGTATTCTGGCTCCCTGCTTCTAGGTTGTCTCATCTGCAAAAAGGTAGTATCAAAGCCAACAGTGCCTTTACAAGGAAAGATTACATATAATACATCTGTAAGACTATCATAGTCCCTGGTAAACAGTAGACACGAAATTAATGTTAACTCTTCTCCCCTATTATTTCTCCACAATTTCACCAAAAGTACTCATTGCTCAATATAGAAGCTTATATAACATTAAGCTTTCACCTTTCAATTAGAAGTATGTATCACAATGTAGAAAAACCATACTCTATGTAGAGGCAGTCTTCATCTGGTGAAATAAATAGCAACTCATAATTTTTTTATGGATTTATTACTCATGTTCAACTGACCAAAGGTATTCTCCATAAAATCAACTACCTTTTAGTTTCTTAATACCAAATTTGTTATTTTAGCACCTCTACGTGTGACTCCACAAAACATTAATCGTCCTACTTTGAGTCAGTTCCAGACAAGAGACACAGACTTCAACATTTTATAAGACTCATTTCTATACCATCATATAGTGAGGAAGAAGAAGGGATCTTAAAAGGTTCCTGGATTAAGTCCAAGTCCCAGGCAAAATATCATGATATTCAAAGCAGAGAATTTATGGTTCACAGTCTAGTTGAATTTATCCTCTGGGCAACATGTTTTTATTTATATATAATTTTTTATTAATGCAGGTTAACACAGAAAGAATTCTGTCAAGTTCCTCTTCACAGAAGTACTTTTCCAATTCTGAAAAGCTTAGTCACCTCTAAAATCACCTCTTTTCTTTTCCAAGTTAAATAGTTCCAGTTCCTTCAATTTTTCTTCACAGAGTATGCCTTAAAATTTTCCATTTTGTATGACCTATTTGAATCTCTTGACATTTTACTAATATTTAAAAGAATATAATCTATAGGCAAAGTACTGGAGAGACAGCTTAGTAGTAGAACATCTTTTCCTAATCGTGAAGAAAAATGGTGAATCCTGTTCCACAGAAATGCTTACAAGTTCATTTAACAGATGTTCTGAGGAAAACTAAATTCAACACATTTGGCACAAGAAACGTTAGAGATTGTTGTGGAGATCTTACAATCATACTTTTATCAAATCAGTAAAGTTAATAAATGAAGTGCTTTAAGGCTATGTCTAATCTATTTATTCACCAATACATTTTGCACTGAGTGACAACATTAAAAAAAGATATAATTCTTATACTTAGGGCATTTATAATATCCTAGGAGAAAAATCAAAGAGACAGGAAATTATACATTATCAGAAAGACACACACTTCTGAAATAATAGAATAGAAACTGAGTCTGAAAAATGAAGAACAGAGGGATGATATGTCAAATCGGATTATCATTTTGAAGAAATAGGAAATTCTTGGAGGTTATCTAATCCATATCCATCCCATGTACACCATCTTATTACAAGGAAAAAAAACTCATGATGAAGAAAAGCAGTGGTGATATTGAAATTGTAAGTCTTTCTGTTCCTGCTTTCAAAATTATTTAATTTAGTTGGTTTTCCTCTTCCCAAATGAAAAAATTTTCGCCCTCAAAACCATAAAATATTTTTAATACATTTCTGTTGCTAATATTTAAGGATGTCTCAAGTAGACAGACTTGAACAAACATTTCAAAGAAGAAATAATAGTTGATATTTTCTCTTATTACTTGGTTCAGATTTGTCCTTGAGCTCTGGAATCTGTTGTTTAATAAGTTGTTATTCTCATCAACTACTTCAAATATTTCATTTGTCTGATTGTTGGGACCTTGTGTATTTGAGTTCCCATCACCCACAACTAACAGTAATGTGTGTAAGAAATTCACACAAAACCTTTTCTTTAAATATAATTGAAATTTGTTTAACTTATTTTCTTCCTCTAAGGCCAAGAAGTTAATTCTTTTTAATTTTCTTCTTTTACCCATCAAGTCAAATGTGCTATTGAAATAAAGTCGATCAAATATATCACCAATGGCTTTATCAATAAATGCATTTCTACTACTTTCTTTCTTATTTCTGAACATGGTCTTGTTTGACTCTAGGAAACAGGGGTGTATTTTCATCCATAAATAGTTGTCCAAGGAATTTTCAATATCAGAATCTTTGCAATATGCAAATCCTCGGTCTTCCTCATTTATAGGTTGGATAATAACTGTTAGTATTGGGCAATGTTGACCACAAAGGGCATAGAGTTTATCCAAAGAGTCACCCTCCTGAAGTGCACCATGAGTATTATTATTTCCAGGCAATGGCTGGTGTTTGATAGTATCATCAGAGGCAGGATGGACTTTGTTGGCAGCAGTAAAGACATGAGTGACAGAGGTGCATACTCTTTCTGACCTATGATTACCCTTCTCCTCTGCATGATGATTTCGTATTTTCTCCTTAGGACAAGTTTTATTTTGAACATCTAGCAAATCCTCCTGAAAAGGCTCAGAGTCACTACAATGAGGCATGTTAAAATAATTGCATTTCAGTTCAAGGGGTTGAGTCAGTTCCTCCAATTCTGAAGAGGAGAGTTCAGCCATGTTTGGGCCTGGGGCCAAATTTCCAAAGTGTGAATATGGTATCTCATTACTATTCCCAAGTAGAGTATCCACTGATATAGTATCTGCATTGCCACATATGCCAGAATTTTCAGGAGATGATACTCTTAGCAAATGATTTTCTTTCAGGAGCCACTTGCCCTTGTCAATCAGTACTCCTTCCTCTCTGTCCCTGAGGATTCTGTTATGATCAGGTTGTTTTGTGCTATGTTCTACAATGTCTCCCCCATGATAATTGGCCTTCGTGTCATTAAAGTCACGTTTATCTTGTCTTCCCTCCTGAAATTTCTGCAACTTAGATGAACCTCTGGATACTTGTCCAGAAGAGCCAAATGACTGACCTTCAGAACCATAAAGACCTGCTTTTCTAGCACACTGAAATTCCACAGAATTGTAAGGACAAACCTGAGATCTGTGCGGAGGCCCAGGGAAAAAAGATGGTTTAACAATCTCCACTTTACCATAAAGTTTTTCTATTGTTCTCTTAACAAGTCCTTTATTATATTCTTTCTCTTGAGCAATCTCCTCACCATTGTCATTGGAACCATCACTGGATGTTTTCCATGGCTGATCATTCTCACTGTCTTGTTTATAGTCTGACCAATCAGAAGTCACTGTTCTCTTGAAGCCGTTTTTAAAATCAAGAGGGGACTCTGAACAACTTCCAATTTCCATGCTTTTCACCATCATTTTTACCCTCATATTAGTTTCTCCCTCATTGAGTTCCTTTTCAGGAGCAGAGCAAAACACTAAAGATGGTGGTGGTGCCATCCCCCTACTGTTTGCCTTACAAATTACACCATTCCTTCTTTCTTCTTCCACAATGTTCTGGACTTCTATTAACTCCAGATTTTTACTAGTCTCTAACTCTTTTGGGATCAGTTCTTCAGTGGTTTGCTCTCCAGTATTTAGCTTTGTATTAAAGATATCAATGTCCTGCTTTTCTAATTCTTCAAAGGATTCCAGTTCTGAAATGTGTCTTTCATTTGATGTTATGCTTTCGGTTATTGAACCTGATTCTTCAGAAGTCTTTGATTCTTCCTTATCAAAGGATGTATATAAATTTTTATCCTGAGACTTTTTAAATAAACAACCTCTAGATTCATCTAGAGCACTATGTTCCTTATCAAATTCTGGTTCAGTTGCATTTAGGGAAACACCACAATGGCTTAAATTGCTATTTTGGTGTGGCACCAATACATTAAAGCCATGTTTATACCCAGGGTCTGCCAAAATATTTAGGTCTTTCTGAACATCATCAACTCTTTCTACCTCTTCAGTGAATTCCAAATTATCAGTATATGTGATTTCTTTGGAATTTAAAAAGTCACTGGTATTGCAGACTTTGATGGGAATGTAGGCCCCATCAATTGGGAAAGCTGTCTCGTAAGTATGTTTTTCCTCATGAGCACAAACCTTATGGGAAGATACTGCATCTGTAAGTGAACAGACCTTTCCTGGGAAACAAGCCTGATTCATAGAGGTCTGATCCATGGTACAGCCATCACTATAGGAAAAAACGTTTCTGAGGTTACAAGTCTCTTTTGGAGGATAAATGTTACTCACAGTGCACACCTCACATGGAGAGTTAGTCACCTCTGAAAGACAAACTTCAGAAGCACAGTCCTCATTGGCATTTAAAGAGAAGATTTTCTGTGCTTTTTCATTTTCAATGCACTTAGAAACTCTCTGAATGTTAAGTGTGGAACAATTTGCAGAAAGACCTACTGGAACCATGTCTTGTCCTGTCTCAGTGCGTCCAAAGGGATTTGTAGTTGACTCCACTAAATTGGCAACAGCAGCCTTCAAGTCATCAGCTTCCTCTGTGATGGCAACGTGCTTTAGAACCTCCAACAAGGCAAGTATTTCTGAAGTTCTATTGGTAGTCTTGTGAGCATCACCTTGACAGAGGCTATTCACACTTCCTTTTAGGTTTAGCACCAAGAGCCAAGCTAGAAGGACATTAGTGGATGAATCACATATTGGGGAATGGGAAGGCACATCTACAAGTGAACCTGGCACTTGAACAATACCATTCTGGGTCTGGTGAATACTGGAAACTAAAGCTTGCAGTTGGCGAAGCAAAAGTACTAGAAAGAGGTCTTTTGGAGTGGCCTCTTCCATTGGACCTACTTGGATGGCAGCCTCTACACTTTGCCCTTTTGTAGCTAGGTTTATTTCTTGGTAAACAAGGCTTGGTAAACAATGTCCTGACTTTTCAACAGATCCTTGACTTTTAGTATTATGATCATCAATAGTTGACTGTGACGAAGTACAACATTCATGCAGGGAAAGCAAGTAAGCATCATTCAGAGATTCAACCTGGCTCTCATGGAGATCTTCAGTAAGTTCTTCACTGTTATCTTTGTCAAAAGATTTACCTACCTCTTTATCTAGATTATCTCCTGTCAAACTATCATTTTTAGTTATGAGCTTATTACTCTTCATCACACAGTTATTTCCTTTTTCAGAACTTGTGTGATAATTATTTCCTGCAAAACCATTGTTACAACTTACCACACACCTTTCCTTTTTGCATATTGGTGCTGATTTTTTAGGTTGCAAAGCTGAATGCGGATTTATGTTCTGCAACCATCTCTGTATATAATTTTGAACTGAATGATGGGTAATATCTTCAGGAAAAACAGTGTTTTTCAAAGATGGTAAGGAATTTACCCTTGTAGCACGTTGTTTACTTACAATAGTTCCTGATTTTGACTTAGCCCCTTTTTGTTTTTTCTGGCTTTTTAAAGTTATATGTGAATTATTAACTTTTGAAACTAAACTCTTCTTTTCCATTCCTCTCAAATACCAAGATGCTACTTCTGCTTGAGCCCGTTGTCTGCAAAAAGCACTGGGGTTTTGCTCAAGAAAGTTAACCACATGAAATAAATTTTGATTTTCAAAAATATTTTTGCAATATCTGAGTTTATTATGGGGAAATGCTTTATCTCCTTGACCAACTTCTTTTTTTGCAGGGCCTCCTAAGTTTACTTTGTTTAATGGTCTGGATTTTCTTTTGGCTCTAAGTCCTTGAACCTTGGGATTCTGAATAATATTTAATTTATTTTTTTGGAAATTCTTAGAATTCACAGGATTGAGATTACTTTTGGAACAAAAATAACTTGTTTCAATTACCCTATCACTTGCATGAAGGTCTTCCTCACAAAGTAACCCTCCTTCAATGGGACTGTGTGAATCTTGCAATATGGTTTCCTGTGCAATTCTACCACTTGTGTTTATTTTCTTACTAGGGATTCCTTTAGTTGCAATCTCTCCATCCTGATGCCTATAACTTTTCACTTGCTGCTGACATATCATCTTTTTGCTGGCAACAGATGATGAAATCTGCTTTTCATTTTCTGGAAGTTTTGTTAAACGGCACTGAGAAAATTTATTAATTAGTCTGTCAATTCTTCTGGTGACAGTAGAGGATCCTACTGAAGCTGGGGTCTCAGAAATATATTTGTCAGTTCCAGAATTTGTACTTGAAGAAGGCGCTGCATCTGCTAAAATAGGACAGAAACCATCATTGGTGTTACCATAAGTTCTCAAATTCTTCATACTAGTTTTGTTGTCCGGTGTTACATTATCAACTATATCTTCCTCCACAACTACGTTTTCTGGTATAGTGTGTGGAAAGCCATGATTATGGGACATCTCTAACATCTTCTGACTTGTAATTTCTATAACACCAGCACTTACTGAACTTGATTTGAGTTGTCTGCTTTCCTTTTTTCTTTCTGAAGATGACTCCATCTGCTCATTGTTATCTATCTGAATAAGTACTGGTTTGTTAGATACTGATGACATTTTACTGCAAGAATGTGTAAACATGTGATACTCAGATTTGTTTTCTCCATCTTTCCTTCCTTCACTATAAGAAAATTGTCCAATCATTTTTTCTTGAACTTCAGTTTCAGATACTAAGGTCACACTCCCTATCACAGATTTCTTTTGTCTCATTCTCTTTGGTCCAGGTGTAGGGGGCCTATAAAAAGGATGTTCTGCTTGATCCTGAGTTCCCTGGGTGGCATTTGTGTCCATAGCAGAATTCTCACAGTTAGAAATATAAGTTTCAACCCCTTGATCTGTCATTTGAGTTTTTATCTCCTCTGCTAAGCTGTCCTCTTGATTATTGCTTTTTTCCAAAGGTGAGACATCTGCAGACAATGAACATGCTGCAATCTTTAAACCAGATTTCAGATCATCTGTTCTTCCTGGAAAACTGTTTATATCACTCTTTTCATGATTATTAGAAAGACCAGCTCTACTGACGCTGGTTGTCCATTTTATGGTTTCCTCTTCTTTTATCTTGAATCGAACTTTCATCTCAACTGTCATAGTGCCATCTTGATTAAAAATAATTGATTTCTCAACATCATCTTCAGAAGGATATATCAATAAATTCTGAGAATTCTTTTTTTCTAAGGCCAAGTAATGTTCAGGAGCAAAGGAATGGTCTGAGTAGCAATCATTATTATGCATTTTGTCAGAAGCAGCAGAATAAATCTGAGACCTTGGGCTTGAAGGCATAAGTGTGCTCACTTTCAAAATTTTAAGAGTACAAGATGCCCCGCATCAAAATATAATGTGGAAGATAGAGGAGTTATAAATACATATATCCAATAGAAGAGGCAGCAAAGGAAGAAGAAAAGGAAAAAGGAAATAATTAGTATGAAAAATATAATTTTTCTAAATTTCATAGTAAGATATCATTAATATGTTTCTCACCTCTATGTATTCATTGGTTATTTGAGTTCACTGTAATATCTGGTATATTTCTACAAATTTTTCTTTTAAAAAGAACTTTAATCATAATCCAATGAGGAGATTCATAGAACTTTAATTTTCAATTGAATAAGGCAATTTTAAAAAGGAAAGTATAAAGCGGAAATTGCCAAGTATTCTAGCAAAAATAGATTTTTGTGGCCTTTACTTTTGTTGTTTGATTTTCTTTACCAGTACTGAAATTGGAGTCTACCCAAGTGCTGCTCAGTTACTCAAACAAAGCAAGTAATAATTTATGGTGGTATTTATTTTCCCATTTGTGCATATCCAAGAGAGGCATTTATAGCATTTTGAAAGCTAAAGCATTTTTATAATTTAAAGGCTACCTTAATCAAATAATAATTATTAATTTAGCATTCACTTTGTATAATCAGTGAATCTGATTTAATATAGGGCACAAAAGAGAGCTAGACATAAGGCCCAGATATCTCATTATCTTTATAATGTGTATTTCTAGAGATAACCTTAGCATTCATGCTTCTTATACTAAATCAAATCTTATTAATGATTTGTATGGATTTTTACATGCTTGCCAACAATTAAATGCCCTTAACTTTTCAAAATATAAACCTAGAAATATTTTATCTTATCCCTCTGTACTTTTACCAAAATTTTAAATGAAAATGTCTTACTCATAATTTTTTAAAGTAAAACTTAAGGAAGCCCTCAGATTCCCTAAAACCATCAAAAATCATACTCAACAACCCATATCAAACACAAAATAATAAAATCAGTTTAGCAAAATGACCAAGGTAAATAATAGTACTGTATACATAATGAATACTCAGCAGCTAATGTGTACAAAACAGAAACATTAATAATTATCTATTGAGATTATATATAAAACTAGAGGCCCGGTGCATGAATTCGTGCACAGGTGCAGTCCGTCAACATAGCTGGTGATCGGGGCTGGTGCAGGGGAGGAGCCGGTTAGCCGGGTGGAGGGACCATGGGAGGTTGGCTGTGGGAGCACACTGACCACCAGGGGGCAGCTCCTGTGTTGAGTGTCTGCTCCCTGGTGATCAGTGCACCTTATAGCAACTGGTCAACCAGTCGTTCGGTCGTTCAGTCACTTAGGCTTTTATATACATAGATAGATAACTAAACAACAACAATAAATAACAGATGAATTTCATCCACTTTAGTAGTAAGTAGAGGGTTAATACTACTTATCCATCTCCAATTAAAATTTAAGTATAAATGGCAACCAATACTCTAGCAGAGAGCTAAAATACTTAGCACAATGAATAATGAAATTAGCCATGCCTGCATAGGGAATTTACAGCCTATCCCACACTCCTTAGCATCAAGGGGCCCTCCTCCTCCCCTATCCACATTGTGCAGTATTTCCTAAGAAATTATCAACCTAGATTATTGTTAGCAAGCAAGAAGTGGCTACATAAACCTTTGCTTTAAATAAATAAAATGTGAATCTAATGGCCTGTGTTTTTTCCTTCAATAAGTAAAGAATGCATATAGTTAGAGATTTTTAAAAATATATGCATGATATAATTAAGAGAAACTTGCAACCACCAGAGATGTCACCTACATATTCTAGAGACTTCCTCGCCAAATAAAGAACTACTGGCATTTTGATTTTTTTAAATCTAGGTATTATATGAAAGAAACCCATACCTCATCAATTCAAGTTAAACAGAAATATCACATTGATTTGGAAAAAATCTTTTAAAAATGAGATAACTTTTTATGACACTCTCCAACTATAAATATAATCAGTTTCAGTTTAGAATGTTTTTTATCCCATTTTCTCTTCTGTGATGAAGAAAGCTGGCCATTTAAGCAAAGATTTTTTGTTGTTGCTGCTGCTGTTGTTGAGCTAAAAAATCTCAGTGCTAAACAGAAATGCTGTATATTTAAGTGACTTACTCTTTTTGCTTTCTGACCTAGTATTTCCCTTGGGGTACACACGACGAGAGATCCCTGGTAATCTAGCAGGCAGCAAGTACTTCTGGATGTCATAATTTCCTGGTTTAAATGGCTCCCTCCCTGCTGCCACCACAACTCCAGGGCTCGCAATCACGGCCTGGAGACTGGGAACCTAGAAGAAACCAAAGAGGTATGGTCCTTACATAAGTAGCATGCAGTTTTGTTCTTTCCATAGGATAACTGTACAATGGATTGAATCAATTCAACAACCTCCTGGGCTTGAAAGCGAAAATCACCAAGTATTTGTTAGGCACCAATGATGTATGCAAAATAACGAAATACCAAAGTGTGGGTGGTGGCGGTTAAACCAACACCCTTCCTGAGCCTCCATATTAGCTGGAAGAAGACAGACCTGTCTTCCATCAAACTAAATAAATCTTTAAAAGGTATGCAATACTGCCTCTGCCTCCCCCACCAAAGTACCCAGCTGTAGCCAAATGTCTACCCTGCCTCTTGTGGACACAGGGGCAGCTGCAGGGGAAACTCTCCCCTGGCCCCCTCAGCAGGGATCCCAGGAAAAGTCTTTCTCTCCCTAACAGAATACATCTCTGGAGGACTCCTTTTTAAGAAATATTGTCAGCCCTAACCGGTTTGGCTCGGTGGATAGAGCGTCGGCCTGCGGACTGAAGGGTCCCAGGTTCGATTCCGGTCAAGGGCATGTACCTTGGTTGCAGGCACATCCCCAGTGGGGGGTGTGCAGGAGGCAGTCAATCAATGATTCTCTCTCATCACTGATGTTTCTATTTCTCTTTCCCTCCCACTTCCTCTCTGTAAAAAATCAATAAAATATATTGTTTTAAAAAAAAAGAAATATTGTCAGCCTGGCCAATGTGCCTCAGTGGTTGAGCATTGACGTATGAACCAGGAGGTCACGGCTCAATTCCCAGTCAGAGCATAGAACCTGGGTTGCAGGTTCTATCCCTGGTGTGGGGTGTGCAGGAGGCAGCCGATCAATGATTCTCTCTCACCAGTGATGTTTCTCTCTCTCTCTCTCTCTTCTTCTATCAATAAAAAAGGAAGAAAATAAATATACTGTCGGATGAGAATCTATGCCAACACATTACATAACTCAGCGCTCAGGGAAGGCAGGCAAGGGGAGGGAGCAGGGAGAAAAAGCAACCGCCCACGAAGATGGAGCTCGCCGGCACACACCAGGGCACCTAAGCCTTCTTTCCCCCGGGACGAGCTCAGGCGTGAGAAGCTTCCAGAACCTCACCTTCCTCCCATCCGTGGAGTACAGCCTGGTCACGCGGCACCGCATGACCTCCGCCAGGTGCTGCAGAAAGGCCTCGAAGCTCTGGGTGACCCTCCTGCTCAGAAGGACCACGCGCCCAGCGTTGGGGTCCCCGTTCCGGAACACCGGCAGCCGGCGCGGGGCGCGCAGCATGCCGGGAGCGGAGGCGGCGGGGAGGCGGTGCGCATGCGCGCCAAGGGCCAGGCTGCTGTGCCAGGGCCTTGGGCGCCGGCGGGCCTTGTCCAGGTCCACGGGCTGCACCCTCCTGCTGTGCGAGCACAGGTACGACTCGCCGTCCTCCAGCTGCTCCAGGCAGGTGATGCCGTGCCTTCCCCCAGGGGTGCTGACGTTCCTCACCCCAAAAGGCAGAGGCACCTTTCCGGACAAGCTATCCAGCAAAGCATCGAACGTCTTAAAGGAGCGAGGGTTGACCACCACCCTGACCCCACAAACTGCGGGTCTCCGCTCTTGTAGAAGCTGATCCTTTTGGCCACACGGGGTGAGTGACGCTCAGGTGGCGAAGAGAAGGAACTTGACCTTCAGAAGAAGTCGGATGCATCATGGAAAAACTAGAGGAAGGCGTTTCACTCATTTTGGCCAAGACCTAGATAGGGAAGAAAATTATTCATCTCCAGAATAACAGCACCATAAAGAATACATGATAATGATAATGATAATGATAATGCAAACTAAGTATGGTTATAGACATCCAGGCTTTTCCCAGGATTTCATTCATTCATTTATTCATTCATTACACCGGCCTGTTTTGAAAGATAATTTTAAGGGCCTAATAGTATAAGGACATAAATGAAACAGTTAAATAATGATATTTCTCATTTAAAGATAAAAACAACCTAAAGACACTAAGAAGTGACTAGGTAAATAAATTATGATATATGCACTCATGCAATGGAAAGCTAGGCAACCATTACACATGACTGTATTTATTGGCATAGAAAAATGATCATGACCCATTGCTAAGTGAAAATGCAGTTTGTAAAATACATATACTATGACATTGCTAGTGTATTCAACAGCCCTCCCTATACATGGATTTCACATCTGTAGATAAAACCAACTGCAGATGGAAGATATCCAGGAAAAAAAAAAGTTACATTTTTGCTTATGTGTACTATGTAGTTAGGCTTACAATGGTTTCGTCTCTACTGAATACGTACAGACTTTTTTCCTTGTCATTATTTCCTAAACAATACAGTATAATAACTATTTATATAGCATTTACATTGTGTCAGGTATAATCATCTCGAGGTAATTTAAAGTATAAGGGAGAATGCACATAGGTTATATGCAAATACTATAACATTTTATATATGGGACTTGAACATCCATGGATTTTCTTATCTGCGGTGTTCCTGGAACCAATCCCCTCATGGATACTGACGTTCAACTTGTACATCAAAGGTGGGCAAATGTGGGTTAATAATATAATAATTAATAAATGAATAATAATACAAGAGCAGACTCTGTTTTGTGTACTCACACCTATAAACCTTTTGCCCACCCCTGTATTTATTATACTAGTGGAAAAAGTCTAAAAGTATGAACAGCCCACTATTTATGACAGTTATCTATGATGGCAGTGCTCGGGATAATATTGATGGGGTTTTTTATACATTGCTAAATTTTATGAATCTTTAAAATTAACAGGTATTCTTGAACAATTAAAAAAATAAAGAGACACAAATTAGAAACCATCCAGTGAGAAAATTAGTTCTGCATACCCTCACAGTTAAGGAAAAGAGGGGAAATAGGAAAGATTTATAAAGTTCAATTGTCAGTTGGACGGAACCAAATGAGTTCATCTGGAGGAAAATGTTTTCTGACATTAAATTCTAGAATCACATAAATCTAGTATCACATAAAACCTTAAATAATAGCCACATTAAGACAGTGTAAAATATTTCTATTTTTGTAGAATGCAGGAAAATTATCTAACACACCACTAATCCTACTTTGGGAAACTGCAGTAAATAACTCTGTTTTGAATGACAGCTAAAAGTGGTGCAATCCGTACTGCTCCCACTACTGGTTCTCAAAGGGAAACTTCAGGAAGGAATTTCTAAGCCATTGTCAGCCAATCTCTGAGAATCTGACTGACAAGTAAGCTTCTTGTGGAAGGGTTTATCTGTTTGGGGGCTTGTTTTCCATTTGTAGCATATATGGGTATTTTCTATTGTTTTAAATCAATATAATCATTACTGTCTTTTGACATGGTAAAAAAAAAAACCTCTACAGCCTTGAAGACAAATTAAACACACTAAATAAATGTGATCAGTATTATAGAGATGACAACAGCATGTTTGTAATTATAAATGAGCTATAATAAATCTGGCCCAAATCACCTACCTAAATGTTTGCAAGTTGTCATCTAAGATTATCCAGTATCATTTGTAAACCTTACTTATATGTAACTTAGGAAAATGAATGTAAAGATCAACCTATAAATTAGGTGTCTCCCCTTCTGCCTCCCCACAGGGTTTAAAGTAATTATGGTACTTAGGACAGTAAAGGCAGCTGCAGCAGGCATGCGGATCAGGATTGGGGAATCCAGCTTTGCCGTGGAGTCAGCAAAACTGCAGCCTCTTCTCATCCTCTGCTCATAAACTGTGGTCTGACCTTGAGCGCGCTGCTTAATCTCCGTGCCCTCACCAACCGTAAGAGGGAGGAATTCCTTCAATACTTAAATAAAAGACTCCAGAACTCCTTGTCTCCAATTACTTTTTAGGTTGGTTTACTTACACATTTTTCATGAATAGTGTTTGAAATACATTTTTCTCCTAATTTTGAAAAATTATATTTATGTGTAAGTACATAGTGAGGCTTTTCATTTCAATAGCTTTCTGACAGATCTCACTATTTGGAGAGCTGTTGACCTGGTGATCATGATGGGAACACAGTTATGTGAGCTGATAGGCTAAGGGTTTTGGTTTGTTGGTGTGTTTGTGTGTGGAGAGCTGACTAAAAAAGAGAAAGGAGATTTTGTGCTGGGACCAGGAAGGAGAACATGGAAGATAAGGATAATTGGAAAGAAGGGTGGCCCCCATCGTTCCTATCCCACCGCTGCCCAGCCCTGAGCACTGGTTTTGAGTCAGATGCATGAAGGGAAGAAACTGAACATACCATGCCCTGGGAAGATGCCAGATGCCCATCAGTGAAGGGGCATTTGCAGAGAAAGTACCTGCAGCAGGGTGGTTGCTAGCACCTTGATGAGGAGGCAGTAGCAAAAACAACAAAAACACAAGTTTGTATGTTCCTAGTGGCATATAAGAGGATCTCTGGGAACTCCTAGACTCACTGGGAGAAGTTTTAAATAATAGTGAGATTTTTGCATATATGCAGATCAGACTTAAAAGCCTATGGTAAGGTGGGCATTGTGTGTACAGCATAAAACATGATGAAGATTCAGTGTTATTGTTGAATAAAAGGATCTACTAGTATGTGCATACCGTGCACAATACAATAATCAGGGAAGAGAGTACAAGCCAGGTTCCTTCCAGGGGAAGTGTTTCAGCTTTTGACTTGATCATATGTATCTTTTACAGGGATTATGGGAAATTCAGAGAGTAACTCAATAGCACGATTGAGGAAGAGTCCAGGTAGGAGAGATGAGTAGCCCAGCCTGAGGGATTGGGGCTGTGGGTGGGAAGCGATGGCAGCATCCAGAGGAAAGCCTATGAGGAGCTGTGGTGGAGATGCCCTCCAGGAAGAAGGCAGGAATGAGTGGAGAATCTGCCAGTGCACAGGAGCAAGGCCAGAGATTGGTTAGTAAGCCTTGACAGTAGTGTCCCCTCTCATGAAACAGAGCTACCAGCCTTCCACAACTTTTTGTTACCCTGACTCAGTTGTGCTTTAAAAACTAATCAGAGCCCTGGCTGGGTAGCTCATTTGGTTAGAGAGCTGTCCCAATATGCCAAGGTTGCAGGTTCAATCCTGGGTCAGGGCACATATAAGAAACAACCAATTAATGCATAAATAAGTGGAAAACAAATCTCTCTCTCTCTCTCTCTCTCTCTCTCTCTCTCTCCATCCCTTTCTCTCTGTGTCTCTAAAACCAGTAATAAAAATGAATCAGAATTTGGATGAATTTTTTAAATGTTTCTTTACATATGTCTTAAATAATAAGGTTTATTCTATCCCTCAGATATTGGGATGTGGCAGTAATATACTTAGGGGATTTCTAGGGAATAAAAACACTCCGTAGCCTAAAGCAGTCTAATTCTCCCAGCAGGTTAGGCTGAAGGAGAAGCAGAAATAGGTAACAAGAGAAACTGTAGAATTTTAGGCCATCACTTTCCTCACCCCTGACTTCCCTAGAAGTAACAAACTGCCTGCCTCCAGCCCAAATTATATTGAAATCTGCTTCTAATGATTTGGCAGCTTGCACCAATAGCTTCTCCTCTTCCATTCTCTTCAGTGCCTAAAGTCAGACCATGAACTATCATGAACAATTGTACATGTATTGCTTCTTAAGATTGAGCAGGTTTTTTTAACCACTCTTTGGTTCCCTGGTTTCATGATTGGTCTCAATTATCTGCGCTACTCTGAGATAAGCGCAGTGGTTGCCTCTACCAAGAGAGTTGTACCTTCTCTACGCTACTCATTTGACAAAACAAATGACAGACTTACAATAGCCATGCATCATTTCACTAATTGTAACTTAAATGTAATTTTCTACCATGAAGTAGGAATTTAGAAAGAAGAATAACAGAAAACAAAATAAGAAAAAATGGTATATTCATAGTATTAGCTCTATGGCATTTCAGAGATTTAATGTTGCAAGAAAAATTGGTTCATTTCACAGATTATCATAACTATGCAGTGGAACTGAGGGGTGGGAGTTCAGAAAGGAAACACAAGAGTCCCCTAGGGTAGTCGAAGCATTGTTGAATTATAAGCAGCTTTCTTTATAATGTGTTGCACAGATTTCTCTAATCAGTAAATAGTGATTTTTATAATCAGTAAAAAGAAAATGTTACTCATATTTTATTACACTAGAATTTCTTCATTTCCTGACAGTGAGGTTCCCTTCTACTTCAATATCAGCATATTGTGAAGGTTTGTGACATATTTAGGTATTAGGAATATTTCTTCCTTTTCTAATGGTTAAAGATAGAATACAGATATGCAATCTAGATATAAAATAGAGTTTAACTAGCTAAGCATAGCTTATTTTCAAAATAAAGATTTCAAATAATTTTGTACTTACCAGAACTTGAAACTTCCTTATTAAAAAAAAAAAAAGAGATGTTTTAAGTTGTTTGTATAACTCACATGAAGGTTACTGGATATGTAACCTGCTCATTTCTTGCAAAGAAATGAATGTCTTTGGGTTTATTGTTAGTGCATCCACTCAGGGCTTTAGTACAGCCAATTAATTTAATTCAAGGTGATGCTAATCACCAGACAGGATTCACCTTAAAGGGGACCACAGCCAGAAACAAATCAGTTTCTAGCATGCTCCACAGTTCTGAAATCTGCCTAATTAGAGTGTCCCTTGTATTATCTTGCTTACCTAGTGTCATTCTCAGGAGAAAACACTTTGCCAATTTATAAACATTTCTCTCCCAGACAACCTTAAGTCCTCACTTATTTATGTTGAAGAGAAAAAATTGTTATGCTGCCAAAAATGAAATAGTTTGACAGTTTATCATTCTATGAAAAGTAATTCTGAGTCAACATTTGCTCATGGTAGTCATTAAATAAGCAAAGGACCTAAGCCTTTTTGTTTTTAATGTAAGCGCTCCTTATTACCTCATCAGTATAGTTCTAATGAAAATGGCTGGAAGTGTGAACAAAGTCGCTGCTCAGCATAACACAGGACAAATGAAAGAGGCAGAGCATGAGGACATGAAGGAATTTTACACTTCTGCATACACAGCACTCTTCCATTGCTTTGCTTAATCATGATGGGAATTTGAACATGTTCTAGGACTTTCCATGAAGTCCCCAGATGACACCTGCTGCTCCTGATGGCTACCTGTAGCCTAATCGGATTTGCAGATACCTCACCTCATCGGATTTCTTACCAGGCTTCCTGCCTTTTTTCTGAACCACAAAAACAAGGTAAGAGGCCCTTCAGGAAGGAAGGATCAGGTTCAAATATGTTCCCAAATGTTGTCTCCAAACAGATCACACACAAAAAATGATTATGAAATTATATACTTTGCCTCATAAATACTGACTTTGTAATAAGTCACCTATTCAAACATTAAAAAAATAGTAAGAAAGGAAGGACAGGAGGGAGGGAAGGAAGGAATGAGGGGAGAGAGACAGAAGGGGAAAAAACTGAAGAAAGGAAGGAAGGAAGGAGAGAAGGAAGGAAGGAAGGAAGGAAGGAAGGAAGGAAGGAAGGAAGGAAGGAAGGAAGGAAGGAAAGAAGGAACAGGTGAGGTGTAGATACAAGAAACAATAGTATTTAAGTATGATACAACCCTCCATTCATAATAATAACTACCTACACAAAGACATGGCTGCTAAGTAAGTAAAGAAATTTATGATTACAGCCTAGCACTAGGCATGAATGGTCTCATTACCACCTACAAATTGGGAGGCAATAAATGAGAGGTAATTTTTTACATACAAGAATTGTTAATAAGATTGTCAGCTGATTTCTCATCAGAAATCTTGGAGGCCAGAAGGCATGGTGATACATTGAAAGTGCTAAAAGATAAAAACCTCAATCAAGACTTCTATATCTGCCAAAACTGTCCTTCAAAAATGAGGGGGAAATTAAGACATTACCACATAAACAAAAAGTCAGGGAGTTCATTACCACTAGACCTGTTCTGTAAGAAATTATAAAAGAAGTTCTTAGCATAGAAATGAAAGACTACTAGACACCACCCAATGAAGTGAAGTAATCAATATGAAGAAAGCAAGACCTCTAGTAAAGGTAAATACCTTCAGGTAAAGGTAAATGGGTAAAAGGTAAATTATATAAAAACCAGTATTGTTATCATTTTTGTCCACAACTCCAGTTTTTTTTACATGACTTAAAATAAAAATGCATAAAAATAATTATTAATGTCACTGTGCACACAATGCATAAAACCTTCATTTCTGATATTAATAAAAGGGAGAGGGGAAAACTGATTGGATTGAGCTACCCCATTCCGGCTTTAACTTGGTCAGACCCACTGCCTAATGCAGTGGTTCTCAACCTTCCTAAAGCCTCGGCCCTTTAATACAGTTCTTCATGTTGTGGTGACCCCCAATTTCATTGTTACAAATTGAACATAATTAAAGCATAGTGATTAATCACAAAAACAATATGTAATTATATATGTGTTTTCCGATGGTCTTAGGCGACCCCTGTGAAAGGGTCATTCGACCCCCAAAGGGGTCGCGACCCACAGGTTGAGAACCGCTGGCCTAACGTGAGTTCCACAGATGAGACTGCAGACTAAACACAGGTTCAAAGTCAATAATGACGTCCCTATCCCTTCCAACAGAGCAGCATGGCAGCCCATCCTATGTTGAGGGTCTTCCCTATATCTGGTCTCACTTACTCCCTTCACATTACAGCCTTCTGCCTCTGTCCCAGTAAGCCCTGCAGCCTATCACTCTGCATATAGTGGATATGGCAGCACATGCCAGATGGCCACGAGATTAGCTGGATTTGTGAGTGATTACAAATCAAATTGCTGATGTGGGGGAGGTAACGGACAGCTAATGGGATGAGTTGAATCCCAGCCTGAGAGACTGAGATTTACCACAACAGAACTAACACAGATTTTGGAGAAAGAAAAGGACAAGACAAAAATGGTATTTAAGATGATATTCACTAGCAGCATTCAGTAAATGTACACAGAGGATGAAAAAGGAAAAGACTGGGGAAAGAAATGCAGCATGGAAACAAGTCTTTAAGAATTGGCTTGGAGTAAAATGGTGGTCTGTAATGAAAGCAAAAGATATTTCCCAAGCACTGTTCTAGGCTCCACAGAGACAGCACAAATGAAGCACTATCTCTGCCCTCCAGAAACCATCCTTCTAAAGGGGAAACTAAAGCCCTAGCTGGTTTGGCTTGGTGGATGGAGTGTCAGCCTGCAGACTGAAGGCTCCTGGGTTTGATTCTGGTCAAGGGCACATGCTCAGGTTGCGGGCTCCATCCCCAGTAGGATGCATGCAGGAGGCAGCTGATCAATGATTCTCTCTCCTCATTGATGTTTCTATCTCTCTCTCCTCTCTCCCTTCCTCTCTGAAATCAATAAAAATATATCTAAAAATAAAAAATAAAGGGGAAACCAATAATGCAATAGGCACCACTCATACCTTATTTGACACACATTCTCAAGTTTTCTCCCTGTATACCTTCCTCAGAGAGGTTAGAAAGCCAAGTACTCACCTCCCAATCTCTACGTCAGTAGTCTAAGTGATGTTGTTTAGGCCAAGACAATGTAAGAGAGCTCTGAAGGAGCACTTCTGGAAACTTTTGCTTTCTTGATAAGAGACACACATGGTGCCACCCCCTTTTCTGCCTTCATGCCTGGAATATGGGATTAACACATGGAACTACTAAGAGGCAACAAGTATGAAGATAAAAGGTTAACACACTAAGGATGGCCAAGTAGAGAGATAGGAGAGCCTGGCCAGTGTGGCTCATTTGTTGATAGCGGACCTATGAACCAGAAGTCACAGTTCAATTCCCAGTCAGGGCACTGCCTGGATTTGGGGCTCAACCCCCAGCAGGGGGCGTGCAGAAGGCAGCCGATCAAGATTCTCTCTCAACATTGATGTTTCGATGTTCCTGTCTCCCTCTCCCTCTCCCTTCCTCTCTGAAATTAAAAGAAAAGAAAAAAGAGAAAGAGAGAGAGAAAGGGAAAGGAAAGGAAAGGAAAGGAAAGGAAAGGAAAGGAAAGGAAAGGAAAGGAAAGGAAAGGAAAGAAAAGAAAAGAAAAGAAAAGAAAAGAAAAGAAAAGAAAAGAAAAGAAAAGAAAAGAAAAAAGAAAAGAAAAGAAAAAAAGAAAAAAAAAATAGAAGAAGAGTCCTGATAGCTATGTGAGCAACTGGACTAATCTGGCAACCACCTAACTCTTCTAATGAGAAAAATTAACCCCATTCCTGATACCAACTGCTGAAATAGAACTCTTTATGGCAAGCAACCTTGTCTGACTCTGGGAGATTACATAAAAAAGGAGTCTATTAAAAGAATAGTGAATGGCTCACAGAATCTTTGAAAGTTCTAAAGAATAAGGCTCAAATGTAAGATTCTAGGAACAACATAAAAACCTTTCATAGAACTGGCCTGACGAGGAATCACCTGTACACCACAGAGCCCATGGTGTGAAAGTTTGCACCCTTGCCACTTTTCTACCAGGAACATGATTATACTTCAAATAAGATCAACCTAGCTATTCACCTTTGCTGTCACCCTAACCAGAAAATCAATTTCACAGGGAGCCTGCTGTTTTACCTTGCTCACCTCCAACCTACACTAGTACCTGTGCCCTCATTTGGGGGGAAAATGGAAAGAAAATATGTAGGTTATTTAGCTCCTACAGGAAGAAATAGTCTTTGGCCTATGAAGATTCATAAGGTGAATAATCTCCCAAACTCAAACAGGGTGATTTGCAAAAATGACTGCAATTCCCTGCAAACCCCTTTACTATGTAATCTGTAGCTCCAACCATCAAGAGGTGATATCTGTTTTTTTTTCTCCCCTATTCCCTGAATTTTGACTGCTTTGACCAATAGAATGAGGCAGAGGGGATATTATGCCAGCAACAAAACTAAACCTGCCTCAAGAGGATGGGTATACTCTGTCCTCCTAAGAATCCTCTATTATTCATGAACTAGAGGCCCGACGCATGAAATTCATGCAAGGGGCTCGGCCCTCACAGCCTCAGTGGCTGCCTCAGCCCTCGCAGCCATGGTGCCTGGCTTTGTCCAGAAGGTCGTCCAGAAGGTCATTCTGCTGTTTGGCCGTCCAGTCTAATTAACATATTACGCTTTTATTATTATAGATAAGACTTGTCTGGCCTGGTAGTTGATGAAAAAAACTTACTCCATGTGTCTGATTTACCCCAGCGAACAGCTGGCCAACCCTCAGAAACAGAGCCACCTACCTGATCGCAGACACATAAGTAAAACCTGCCTAACACAGAAGATCATCCATCTGAGCCCAGTCTGCTTGGCTCACCCAAAAAGTATAAGCTCAATAAATGTTTGTTTTAGCCACTATGTTTGGGGTGATGTTTTATACCATAAAAGCTAATGGACATTAATATAAGTTGACAGGAGAAGATGTGACTTTGGGTAGTGGGCACGCAGTGCAATATACAGAGCTTGTAACATAGAAACCCATACATGAAACCTATATGTTCATGTTGACCAATGTCACCCCAAACAATTTAATATTTTTAAGCTAATGGACAAAATTACAGAGAGCATAAAAAAATAAAATAGTAAATAAGATAATTTAAGATTTGAAAAAACTAAAGCAGTATAATTTAGTAGAAAGTGATGAGGTCCACTCAATTTCTCAGGGAAGTCCTCACTGAGGAGGCGATATTTAAGGTGAAACTTAAATCTGAAGAATCAAAAACTATTTAAAGATATAGAAGAAATGTATTCCAAACAAAAGCAACAGCCCATTTGCTAAGGTCCTGAGATAGGGAATGTGACTAGCATTGCTTAAAAATATGAACAAAGTGGAGAGTGACGAAAGATAACATCAGAGGAATAGGAAGAGACCAGATTGTTTAGGGCTCTCTAAACCCTGGTAAGGATTTTGGATTTTATTCTGGTGAGGAAATCTGATTTACATTTTAGAGAGATCGCTCACCTTCTGTGAGGCGCATGGGCGTTAGAACAGCAGGAGGAGAGGCCAGAGCCCTGTTTGGTAGTTACTATGCTCTTAAAGAATAGCTTTTTTTTTAATTGGGGGAAAATTGGAAGAATGTATTTAAGAGATTAGTAGGAGAGGGAGAGAAAAATTGGAAGAATGGATTTAAGAGATTAGTAGGAGAGAGAGAGAGAGAGATGCAGGGAGGGAGGAAGTCAACAGGACCTAATGCGACTTACTGAAAGCTGCTGTGTGCCAGGCCCAGTCCCTGGAGTCACTGGGCATCTATAGGAGGCAGCCTGGTGGAGTGAAAAGGGTGGGGACTTTAGAATCATGCAAAGCTGGAAGTGCATCTGTAGGCCACCACTTAGTAACTGAGTGCACAGGGTGAGTTACTTATCTATCTGAGCCTCCACATCTTCTGTAAAAAAAAAAAAAAAGATAAAAATAACTGTCTCACGGGCTGCTCTAACAGCTCAATGTGTCGCATATGCAAAGTGCCTAGCCAAGTACTTTTTAAGCAGTAGACATCCTAGAAGTGTTGGTTTCATTTCCTTTCATTTACTTCCCTGATGGAAGATCCAGTATCTGAATAAAAGCTGAAAGTCAAGGGATCCTGTAACCAAGGTAGACCTGTGTCTGGATATGTAATCAGGTCAACCACGATCTTTTCTTCTATAAATCTTACTCAATAACCTTTCCCCTGAATAGTCTCACTTAGCTACACCGGCACCTTCAGGCAACTGACACCAGCTACTGACCTAACATGACAAGTAGAAAACTCCAGGCTAAACTGAAATGTCAGTTTAGTGTCCAGAGCCTTTTCTGTTGCCAACGCCTGTGATCCACTTCCTTCTTTTGGGTCCTGCTTCCCACTGTGCTGAGATCCAAACACTGAAGCTGCTTTCCTAAACTCCAGCCCAACCACTTTTTCTAATCTTCAAACAACATTTCCTGTACCAGTCCGGATTCTGGGCCTAACTCTGACCCTCAGCGCCATGATTAACTTTCTCTGGGTCCCTCTTAATCCATGGTGGCCTCTCCTATGGCGTCTCCAATCTCGCTTTTGCTCTTTCACACCCAGCTCCCTTCCATCTGTTCAAAGCTACTTACACTCTTTCAGAGCATTCCATCCTGAGAGCATTACCCACCATGGATGCATTGTTTCTGTAAGATTGCTTCTTTAATCTTATAGCATGAAGTATTCTTCTGCATTTGGACTGGCTTTCTATCCCAAGGGAATAACTTAAATTGAAAAATGTTCTATAACTTGCAGCTGTATTCACAACATACAGTCACAAGTTGACCTGCCAATGAATATTAAATTCCTTATCAAAGATGGATTAACTCTGCTGTAAATGTAATTCAAAAATAGCAACAGACATAAGGCAACATGATTGGACAGCTTCGCTTTGTAGGAGAAGAAATCTGCAAGACAGGATTTAAAATGCACTAAACTCAACAGTGTATGAAATGGCACTTTTGTTGTAATTTTAAGCTTTTTAAGTAGAATCTATAAATATATCTAAAAAATTCCAAGAAGGCTAAAGAAAAAAATACATGAGAAAACACAAAAGAGAGATAGAGGAAGAGATTAGACATGAAATTAGAAATGGAAAAAGTCCTTAGGCCACCTTGTCCATTTCCCTGCCAGCATAGCTCATTCTCCAGGGTTCATCCAGTCTAATTTTAGATGGCCAGAGAGTCTTGACTTCAGGCACTTCATTTGTAAAACCATTCTGCTGTCTAACGAACCTTCATGATCTGTCAATCCTCCTAGTTCTTGTACCTAAATTTTCAACCTTCCAATAGGTTCCAAGGGTCTCCTGGCCTTCGCTGGCTGCAATGCCCAGGTACAGTGCTAGAGGGAAAATGTTCTCTTCTTTGTCAGATCTATCTATAAAATACCTCAGAAAGGTGAGATCTCATCAAAACCAAGATAGGCATTCTCCAAAGATCACCAGTGGGCTGGTGCAGGAGAACTTGAGTCCTACTTTGTTTTCAATATTACAAAGCATCCAGAGGCTTAAGAATCTCTACTTAGATTTTTCTTTCCAAAGTCCAAATAGTTCACTGAAGGCATAATAAATACCACCAGTTATGAAATGGCCAATACTTGCCAGACATTACCCCTGACACTTTATATACATTGACTCTGACCTTACAATAAACAACCCTACACAGCAGTTATTCACCGCTTCCTACATATGAAGACACGGAGACTTGTGGGTTGGAGTTAAAATAGTTCAGTCATGTCCGTCTGGCTGAAACCCTTGCTTTTCCCGCTGCCTGTGCCATTTCTACAGCACCTTTGTCAGAGAATGTGAGCGCCTGATTCTGGGCTCTCCACGTCCAAGCAGATGATGTCTCCTGCCCCGGGGAGACTGTGAGGAGATGGATGGGGCAGAGCACCACACTTCCCAGAAGACACACTGCCTCTAAGCATTCTGGACACAAGCTCAGAGAGAACTAGGTGGGCATTGCAGCTCTGTTGCAGAAATGAGGAACCTAGACTCTGGGGCTAGGGAACACCAGGGCATGCAGTGGGGTAGAAAGACCCAAGCTTCCGTAAGTGGGGAGTGAGCAGGACAAAGCAGCAGCTCCTGATACTTGGCAAACACATTTAGGTTCTGACCATCCCATTGTGTCTTCAGCTACTTTGGATCCATTCTAGGCTTTGAATCAGGATCTGAACCGATTTATGGGACCGGGTGTTTTAAAGAACCTGACTCAGAACTTCTCCTTGACCCGGACCCTAAAAAGAATATCAGGACTCATTCCTATAGCTCAGTTGTCCCCAATGCCCCACACTAACAAAGGGTAACAAAATGCCACCAGGCACCAAAGCCTGCCTTAGCCAGAGTGGCAAGGGAGGAGCAGATCTGCCCAGGTAGGTGAGTCATTAATACCTCCCTGCTTTTCAGCTTTCAGAATTGATCCTACATTTTAGCTTCTTGGACTAGGCTCCTCATCAGTTTGCTTAGTTTTCTCCCTCATTTGGAGGGAAATGTTGAGAATCATCAAAGGAGCCCGTCTGCAGCTGCTGATTTACAGCTGTGTGTCTACTGAGATAACACAGAGTGGAAATCTGGGCACTTCAGGCCCCTGATTTCAGCTTCCTAGACAAAAGCTCTGCTGATTAGATTGGCAGTTCTTGAAACAACACACTGATGCAGCTTTTTCAAACATGAATTGGAACTCACATTGACGACACATCCAACCTTAGGAATACAGCACTGGAACCGAGAACTGTAAGGGTAATGAAGAATCTGCTTATTTGGGGAAGTGATTTTATTCCTCTCACTTTTCAAAGGACAATAAATCTATTTCTAAGAAGGGCCCGAGGCAGACATGAGTTGGAATCCCAGCCCTGTGGCTTACAGTATGTACCACTTCTGTGAAGGCACTTAGCTTTCCCTGAAACTGTTCCCTCAGCTGAAAAATGGCTACACTAATACCCTGCTGACACAGTGCTGGTGAGAATTAAATCAAGGGACTTGCTTAGCACAGTGTTTTGTGCTTAACAAATGCTGGAGTCCTTCCTTTGATAAACTGCACAAAAGAACACAGCAGCTCATTTAAAAAATAATAATAAGATAGTTTTATTTGAAAGGTAGCACGTCACCCTTGTGAGAAATATTAAAATAGTTTACTCCCAGAGCAAAAATCAGAGGTAAAAGAAAAGAAATTAGTTGTAAATTTTCAACTAATTTTTGTCAGCTCATATTTTTTTTAAAATATATTTTATTGATTTTTACAGAGAGGAAGGGAGAGAGATAGAGAGTTAGAAACATCGATGAGAGAGAAACATCGATCAGCTGCCTCCTGCACATCTCCTACTGGGGATGTGCCCACAACCCAGGTACATGCCCTTGACCAGAATCGAACCTGGGACCCCTCAGTCCGCAGGCCGACGCTCTATCCACCGAGCCAAACCGGTTTCGGCAGCTCATATTCTTTAAGAAATGAATCAATCCCTCTAAGCCATGTCTTACTCTGTAATTAGAAAATGCTTCTAACATTTCCATCTTCTTTCTGAAAATGTCTACCAAGCTTCTCATCAGGAATTTGTCTAAGTCTGAGGTTACCAAGGCACCACGTGAAAAGCCACTGGAGCACACTAATTAAAGGGATGGTTTGACAATGGACACACCTGGATATGAGCTCCCCCCCCCCTTTATTTACACTTCCGAGCTGTGTGGCCTGGGTAATTATACAGCCTAAGTCTCCATTTCCTTATCTACAGTATAGGGGAGTTACCATAGTATATATCTTTTAATATTATTTTTGAGGATTAAATGAAATAAAGTAGTGTAACACTAGTAAGAAATCATGTTAGTCATTTTATTATTAACGAGCAATCCATAACACATGTGACTGATTCATAACATACTATGTAAGAAAGGAATGTGAATTTAAACACCATTCTCAAAATTGCATAAGCACAATTCATTTATTCATTGTGGGAAACCACATAGACTATAAACTCTGAATGAGGATTCATTACTTCTAGTATTTATCATTTTCCTCTTTCCATGGAAGTCCCACATAAATGATTAACATTTCTTACCAAATGTAAGCAATCTTTTGTCTTAGATAACTTTATCTTATTTAAAGAAGTTATCATTTCATATTTAAAATTGTAGGATAGTAGATAGGGAAACTGGAAATAATAAGTAATCTAAAACATATTCTGATCAATCAGTGTCTATCAAATTTAACCTTGGGCTATTGATAAAACCGGCCACACCTAGGATTGCCTCACCACCACATCCCTGTTGGCCCTGCTGTCGGGAGTCTTATCTAGGAAACTAAGCCCATGAATTTCCGGACCCAAAGTGGAAAGAGATTAGCTCTTGCCCTAAAATAAATCACTTCCCAGTGTTTTCACTTCCAGACTTCTAAAACTTTCCCTGAAGTTTTGAAAGTGAACAACTGTTACATGTCTGTAACAAAGATGATCAATTGCACTCATCCCAAATTAAAATGGGAACCTGTAGAATCTCTTCATTGTGACCCATAGGGCATCCTTTTTTTTTTTTTTAGCATAGCTGTCAGTGACTTTTCTGATATCTAGCATACCTTTGAAGAATGTCTTTAAAGCATGAGAAGAGACACAGTGTAAATTAGGTTACCATTAAGTAATGCAAAAGAAATTGAAACATACCCTCCATAGCTGCTAATGAAGCTGTTAAGCAAGTAGCTGTTGCAAGACTGATTGCCAGCATTAATGAGTGGTAAGAATGACATACATATTCATTCATTCTTTTCCTCCTTAGGACATGTAAATAGCACACAGGCTGGGCGCTTCCTAAAGCAGCAAAGAGTGATTGAAAAAGTGATGTTTTCCTTCTCTCTGCTCACACCCTCAGGTGAGGAAGAACTACTCTCTCACCAGTTAATCACGGTTCTATGGGAAGGGGCATTTACAGTTAGGAAGTGCACTGTTTTTTCAGACGCTTCATTGGTTTTTCTCCATCTCAATAGCTTTGTTACATTAGGGAACAACTACTTCAGGACCCGTAAATTCCAAGTCATCATAAAACCATCATCTAGTGTAATAGTCTTAGAATGAAGGAATTGCTTTGGCAGAATCCTTGAGTTACAGCTCTGCATCCACTACTTTAATTCATCTAAAAGTGGGGGACTCCTTAGCTTAGGACAAAGCCCATAGTTAGCTCCAGATATAAGAAAGTTCTTACTTATGGTGAGTTAGACTGGTCCTCAAGATGTCTATCTACTCTTTTGTATAAGTTCTATACGGACAGCAACAGGAGTTTCCATGTGAATTGTGGAAATATCTGCAAAGGTAGCCTTTGATGGGGAACCCCTTGATGAGATTGGCTGTTACTTCAAACTCTTGGTGGGAGGGCAGACACTAAATATAATAGAGGCCTGAAAATAGGCACTAGGGCTCCAAACACCTGGCTGAGGTTCTATGGCAAATTTCTAGTTCCTGGCTGAACTAGCCCAGATTGCAAAATCGCAAGAAATAGTAAATTGTTGTTGTTTTAAGTCAGTTAGTTTTTTTAAATAAATAGCTTTGGTGTAGTCTGCTAAGCAGCAATAGAAAACTGAAACATAGACATACAAATAAAACTTCATAGACAAACTCAAGCCCGTTCCTAGGCTTCTTAGAGAACATGAGACCGGCTCCCAGACCCCAATCTTAAAAATTTAGGATTGCATTTCCCAATATTTGTTCTAAACAAAGCTACTCTACCAAAAGGGTTTCCACTTTTACCCCCACTGTCTTCCCATTCTCTCTCGAAATGCCATCTCTCACCCAAATTTCTTCTTACCTTAACCATCCTTCAGGCCCATTCCATGTGCCCCTTCCTCCAACAGGTCTTTCCGCATCCTCTCACTCAGTGATACAGCCTCCACCCTCAATAGTCATGTAGATTAGAGATCAGAACATCTTTTGCATATCAGGATCTCTCTCTTCTTAAGCTCCTCATAGCATTATTTCATAGACTTTTTATCTTATTTTAAATACTTCATTACTTAAAGTATTACATGAGTCTCCTTTTTCCCCCATTGACCTATCCCCAGCCACTCCCACCCCCCAGCACATGCTCTCACCCGCTACTGTCTGTGTCCATTGGTTATGCTCACATGCATGCATACAAGTCCTTTGGTTGATCTCTTACCCCCTCACCTTCCGCCTTCCCTCATAGGTTGGACAGTCTGTTCAATGCTTCTATGTCTCTGGTTCTATTTTTGTTCATCAGTTTATGTTGTTCATTATATTCTACTCATAGACTTTTTCATGGCACTTTTATTCTCTCTCTCTTTTAAATATATTTTTATTTCAGAGAGGAAGGGAGAGGGAGAGATAGAAACATCAATGATGAGAGAGAATCATCAATGGGCTGCCTCCTGCATGCCCCCTTATTGGGGATGGAGCCTGCAACCTGGGCATGTCCCCTGACCAGGAATCGAACCATGACCTCCTGGGTTTATAGGTCGACACTCAACTACTGAGCCACATCAGCTGGGCTATCCTCTTTTATCATAATGATAGCGTGCACTTTCAGGATCCTCCAAAAAGCACTCTGAGGAACTGTGTTTCCTTCATCTCTGCATGCCCCTTAGTGCCTAGTATTTCCAGTCCTTCTAAACCCACCAGTCCTGGCCTGGCTTAGAGTAATGATGCCATAACAAGGCCTTTGTATTCACCTGAATCTCACACCTGGGAAGCTGTATGACAACAGCATTTGCATAAATCAGGCCCTAGTAATAGAACCCCAGACTTTTGGAAAGAGCTCAGGGCCTGACTCAAATGGTCCCGCTCCATGCTGGAATCCCAACTATGCAATTTCATATTTGGATGAATTTGACATTATTTTCATCTATAAATTGACATTGTTCCAATCTCATAAGGTTTTTTCTTCTTTTCTTTTCTTTCTTTCTTTTTTTTTTCTTTTTTTTTTTCTTTAAATAATATCATGTATGCTCAACACCTAACCTAGTGACTGATACATAACAGACTACAGAATGTTGGGATAAAATACTTTGGTAACTGACTCTATTGTGATAACGCTGCAAATCCACTCTTTGCCTCATTGTTACATTGTTGAGACTTTTTTTTTTTGGCAAAAAGCAAAGTTCTGAAATCACATGCCATTTAAATGTAAATCTGAGTATTTTTAAATTTGAGGGAAAGGCTATTATATTGAGAGCTGTCTCCCTAGCTTCATATCAAATCTATATTCCTCTCAATCATTAAACTAGAAGTAAGTTTATTAATCAATTCTCTTTCTCCTGGGGTTATTTATGTGTGTGTGAGGTTATTTTTGGTCTCAATATTAAATGAGAAAAAACACTGAAAATTTTACCTCCTTCTTTATTCATATTAATGAGGGTTGCATCCTTAAAACCCGATACCACACAACGGACACAGCACAATTAGCAGACATTCTTTTTTCTTTTCTTTTTTTCTGTTTGCTTTGGAAAGACTGAATGGAAAGTGGAGTCTACGCCTCACTCAAACTACTCTCCCTCGTTTTTCTTGGAAAAAAGAAGGTGATGACTGATTTATCCAAACATGTTTAAGGCATCTGGTCTATTTTGTATCCTCCCTACAACCAAGGGTCACAGTTTTATGACAAAATAAAGAAAAAGAATTAACACACATTGAGCATTGTAAGAGGCAGTACAATAGAAGGACGGGCATCTAAAAATCTCTATTTATAGTAAAGATGCTATTATTAGCAGAGGTTTTGATGCCAAAATTATAAAGAGTGAGCAAATACAGCCAGTGGCTCAGCTGTACAAGTACCAAGTAATTAAAACTCTGATTTGGTTCTTAAATATGTTGTCAGGCACTCATAGAAATAGCTCTTCAAAAAACGTGTTATTTTGAGGGTGAAAATGATACATTCAACCTCTTTGAATTCTGATGCCACAAACCCACCAGAGTGTGACCACTGGGGTGACAAGAGGAATAGTGCCCGTTAACATGAGTGCTACATGCTGGTCCATAGCATATAAGGAGTAGACACTGAGCACGTAGAAGTTGATGAAGGCAGGGATCAAGCCTCTTTCTTCTGTGCTGAGACTATAACCACCTCATATGTACTGATGAGAATGAATGGAAAAAGTGCTTCAACAATTGATTCCTTTTTATACTTGCACAGTCCAATTCCTTAGAGGATTTTTCTCTGTTTTCAACACTAAAAGAACCACATAAGGTTCCAGCCAGAAGGGTCCTTTGAGGTTACCTAAACCAGTGCCAGAACTTTATGGATATGCATTGATGTCCAGCCAGTTACATCACTTGCCTAGGGCCACACTGCTAATAGGTGGCAAAATTTGAGTTACTTCTAATTTCAAACTGTGGGTGACTTTCATTAAATTATTGACAAAGTCACTTTCTTAAAATAATTGTTTATTGACTCATGAGAATAAATGAACTCCTGTGACTGTGCTTCTTGGATATGCCAAGTGGGTCTAATGTCAGTCAGTACAAAACCTCATATGGAGACAATTTTCCAAACTTAGCAAGCAAGCTCCATTACCTGAGCAAACCAACCTCTTAATTTGTGACCCAGGTTGTCCTCTGTCTTAAGGTTCTTGCTCACAAAAGACAGCAAGACTAGACCTGGGAAAATAATGCAACCCTTATGTTCTAAAAATGTTGGGTAATTATCATCATCTTTTTGTAGAGAGGACAATGTGTTAGGAATTTAGTCATTGTTATTGGCTAAATCCTGCCCTGCCCCAAGATGTTGAAGTCCTAACCTCAGTACCTGTGAATGTAACTTTACTTGGAAGCAAGATCTTTGCAAATGATCAAGTGAAAAAAATGAGGTCCTTTTAGTAGGCCCTAACCCAATATGATTGGTATTCTTGTAAAAAGGGGAAATTTGGACACTGACATGCCCTCAGGGAGAACATCATGGGAAGATGAAGGCAGAGATGGGGTGATGCTTCTTCAAGCCGAGGAATGCCAAAGATCACCAGCAAACACCAGAAGGTAGGAGAGAGGCAGGATCCTTCCCTCACAACCCTCAGAAGGAACCAGCCCCACCGACACCTTGATCTCGGAGTTCTAGTCTCCAGAATTGTGAGACGATAATATTTGTTGTCTAAACCACCCAGTTTGTGGTATTCTGTTTGCAGACTAGCAAACTAGTATTATT
>NW_005871065.1:10403327-10447686 GCF_000147115.1 Myotis lucifugus | reverse complement strand
AATGGAATACTACGCTGCAGTAAAAAAAAAGGAATTCTTACCATTTGCAACAGTGTGGATGGAGCTGGAGAAGCATCATGCTAAGCAAAATAAGCCCAGTCAGAGAAAGATAAATATCACATGATCTCACTCATTTTTGGAATATAATGAACAACATAAACTGATGAACAAAAACAGATCCAGAGACAGAGAAGCATCGATCAGACCGTCAAACCTCAGAGGCAAGGTAAGGGAGGGTGGGGGTAAAGGAGAGAGATCAACCAAAGGACTTCTATGCATGCATATAAGCCTAACCAGTGGACAGACACCAGGGGGGTGAGGGCATGAGTGGGAGCAGGGGAGGCAATGGGGGGATAAGGACACATATGTAATACCTTAATCAATAAAGAAAAAAAAAGAAAAAGAGAAAAAAAAAGGATGGGGTAAACTAATTGATCTTACTGGCCCTTCAGGCCTAACACCTGCAGTTCCATAAAGGCAACTGTTCAGAAGCTCTGAGTCCTGGGAACCTGCCTATAGTAATGGGAGGGGAGGGGCTGCATCTCTCAGACAGTGGACAAATATTTATTAAGCAACTATTATGTGTCCGGCATCAGTCTGGGCCTGGGACACAGCCATGAACAGGAAGACACAGTCCCTGTGACCCAGAATTCCCAGGGAAGATCTGCTCTAAACAAGTAATCACAAGTATGATGTGTGCTGTGGAAATGCAGAGACTGCCCTGGGACAATTAGACCAGCAAATGAGGTTTACAGAGAGACAGAAATGAGGGTGAGGAATTAGCACCCCAACAAAGAAAGGTGGGGTGGGAGGGGTGGTGTGCATGTTCCACAAAGCTCCCACAGTCTAACCCTTCTCTCAGGGAAGGGACAGCCTCAACAGGCAGAAAGGGGAGAATGGAGGGTTGACAAACAAAGCAACAAATGTCCTCCATAATACAGAGACAGCTGCCACTCAACCTGTCGAGGCCACAAGAGGCTGAGGAGGTACTATTTCCAGCAGCGGCAGCAGCGACAGCACAAGTTTTCAAAGGAATCCTTCTCTCCTAGACTCACATCATGAGTCACTTCCAAACTTCAGTTATATTTAGATTTCTGTTGGGCCTAATGGCATTCTTTCTCGTTTCTATTTTAAAATGGTGTCGAGCAGGGTGAAAACAGAATTTGTGAATAAGCACATATTATTTAATCTAGATCGCAAAGGCCCATTTTCCTTTTCAACATGTTTTGGCCTTTAGGTTTCTGTGAAAAGGTATGTTCTGTGTGTTTGCGTATTTGTTTGAAAAATAGCTAAGAACATTTTGATAAATAGTCCAAGCTATATGTAACAAAAGATACCCAGAACACTATATACATACTTAATAAATTGTTTTCTGAAAAATGATGGCAATATTCCGTGAGGATTAATATTGTGATATGTACTAGGTTTTCTCTTCCCTCCCTCAAGACAACCCAGGAATAAAGGCATTTGGGTCACTGAATTTTCCACCTGTTAAGATTTTGGTTCTGCTCTTTGCATTATTGATCATTACAGTTAATATTTACCATGTACTTAATATGTGCCAGGCACTGAACAAGGTTCTTACATTCATTTTTTTCTTAATTCTCCTAACAGTCCAGAAAGTAAGAATGTTTATGGTCCCCAGTTTAAAGAGAGGAAACTGAGGTTTAGTATTGTTGAATAACTTATCCTCAGTCACACAGAAAATAAATGGTGGAGCCACTGCTAATGTCAATGACTTCTGAATTGATGAGGAATCAGTAGTCTTCCCTAGGTTTCATCCCAGGTATTGGCTATACAAAGAAAACAAGCTATCCTCTGCTCCTTCTCACTCATCATCAGAGCACTTGATTTTCATCTTAAGGAACTTGAAGTATTTATCTCACACTATTCATGTTCACTCCCAACTTTCTGAAGAATAAAAGAGCACAAGGTTTTTAATGTCCTTGCACACAGTAAGTCCAGGCCAGTACAACATGTGTCCAGAACCAGTGCTCTCTTTCCTAACTCCCATATGAATCATAGTGTGAGGTATAGAAGCTTCCTACAGAGATATCAATCAACAAAATATCTCATGTGCACCAGTTCTGGCCAATGGATCCAATTCCATTCAACAAGTATTTTTTGAGCCATAAACAAAGGATTGCTAGCTCTATCTTAAAATCTAATATTTCCTTCCTTTTAGTAAAGGATTCTGACTTTTTTTGTAAGCTAAGCAGATTTTTCTAGTCTCTGTTGCAGCCACCTTGACCATGTCACTGTTCTAACCACCGACCTGGAAGCAGTAGGGTTATATGGCTCTTTCAGGAAGACTCCTGAATAGGGAAGGGCTCCTTTTTTTCCAAGCCCTTCTTCCTCTTTTCTTTCCTAAAATGTGGTTCAATGACTGGAACTCCTGCAACCGTCTAGGACCACAGGATGACCTTGAGAATGGTACCCATACACAGCAGAGTGAAAAGATGGAGGAATCTTGGGTCCCGGCATTGCAGATGAACTATATCAGCCCTGGACTATACGTTCACATTTTAATAAGAAAGAAACATAGTCAAGTCTATATGTTATGTTTCAGTTATGTTCAGCCAAAATGACCTGAGAGTACCACCTACTACCTGCCAGGCATTAGGCTAGAAACAATTCCCTCCACCTCCCCCACCCCCAATACCCACATACATGCAATGTATGTGTGGGTATTTGGGCAATGCCTAATATAATGATACAAAGAGATCACACCGACCACAAACATCTCTCCTAAAGATTGGACAGAAATGCTTCAGAGGACCACAAAATTTTATGAAACATTCTCACATCCATGAGCTTATCATTGATCTTTCTCCCACACAGGGTGGTATTTTTATTCCTGAATATACACAATGAGGTCTAGCTCCCCATTGCTTATTGCATTCAAAGACCATTACACTAGAAATAATTACCTCAAAACCAGTAGGAACACTTTGTCTTCTCCATCCCACCTGTTAAAAAGTTAAGTTATGGACGTCTGCAAGCCTATATTTTCATTTTACTTTCCCTCAGGAAGCCTCTTGATAATAAGTGAAATGCCTGCGACCTGGGTCAGCTTTGAATTATGCTGTAAAAATAAAGCCTTTTGTGGTCTCCTGAAAGATATTTGGATCCGAGGCTGTAAAATATTGCTGAGATATTGGTGCTCGCATTAAATTGGCCCTTTTGCCAGAATATAATGAAAGTGTGGGCATCCCTCTATATGTCCGAAGACCTTAACTGATGAATAACAATAGTACATTCTGTGACTAAAGGAAGGTTTGACAAAACTTGTCAAACAGCCATTTAACTCTAAGGAGATAAAATAATTGCCTATATTGTGTTGTTGTTGTTTTTACTTAAATGTTTATTTTTGGAGAAGCAAAGTCAGAATGCTGTTTGAGCTGCAGGGATTTAAGTATTCAAATCAACTATAAGAAAATCAAGGAACACCCAAGCTGAGCTGGGTCTAGAGCTGCAGCCACCACTAGCAGGAGAATTGGTCATTCCCTGGCCTCGAACTAGGGTCAAATTCACAGCCACCATTTGCCTCGACCTGCACTCCCCACAGTGGCCTCAGGTCCTGAGAACCTTCCTACTCTGTTAGTTAATTAAGCACACTCTGTAAGGTTGTCTTGTCCCTGTGGCTGGTAGTAGTTGCTGGTTGGAGACCTGTGTAAATAATTTGTCAGCAGTAAATCTCTTATTTGTCCTTTATTTCTTTGGAACAATGGGACAAAGGCCCACAGTCCAGAGAAATAGAAGTGGCTCTGAGCTCAGCACTGGTTCTTTTTTTTTAAATATATTTTCATTGATTTTTTACAGAGAGGAAGGGAGAGGGATAGAGAGTTGGAAACATCGATGAGAGAGAGACATCGATCAGCTGCCTCCTGCACACGCCCCACTGGGGAAGTACCCGCAACAAAGGTACATGCCCTTGACCAGAATCGAACCTGGGACCCTTCAGTCCACAGGCCAACGCTCTATCCACTGAGCCAAACCAGTTAGGGCAGCACTGGTTCTTTATACCTCCCAACCCCCACAGCTTTCGTGGGTCCAACTCAGGCTACAAACCACAGTTCAAACAGGAGAAAAGGGACTGTGCTAAGACAATTCTGAAGAAGAAAAAAACAGAATAAAGCAGCCATGGGTGGAGTTCCTCCAGGTGAATGGCTTTGATGTGACAAGCACCTGCTCTGGCCAGTCCTCCCCTCAGGAGGAGACGGTGGGGCTTTGCCTTGGAAAAGGGCATCGCTCATCTCAGAGAACTCAACCTAAAAAAATGTGACCTGTCCTCTGAGTGATTGGAAAGAGGAACGCAGAGGACCTATTGTTAAACTTCAGCATCCTGGCCCACCTCTAGAGAGTTCGGGGCAAGCTCAGGGCCCTCTGAAGGCATCCAAGTCTCTCTATGTCCCTCTCTTATGGGGAGAACAATAGAGATTGAGGATCATTGCTTTAAATCTCTCCAATGATATCTGTTCCCTGCGCTGACCAGTTCTGACATTCCTGGCATCACCA
This sequence comes from Myotis lucifugus, assembly GCF_000147115.1. Lineage (NCBI taxonomy): Eukaryota > Metazoa > Chordata > Mammalia > Chiroptera > Vespertilionidae > Myotis > Myotis lucifugus. The sequence goes on along the minus strand of NW_005871065.1, from coordinate 10,443,168 downwards.
ACACCAGGACAGGGACGAAGCCCCACCTGCAGGAGACCTGGTTTGAAATGTTCTAGGTGTTCTGTTTCTGTGCAGAAAGCCCTGGGCCACCAAACCTCTCACATCAACCTAACTTGATGGAGTTCCTCATGGGATGAGTTCACTCATATTTCTACGGGAGTAACCAGTATTATTGCTTAGAGATCAATTCTTTCTTGCTATTTCCATTTGTTAGACAAATGTATGGGACTTGGTGCCAGGAAGTGAAGATTTGGGTGTCAGTAAATAATAATAATAATAACAACAACAACAACAACTAACACTTATAAGGCATTTAAAATGTGCTGGGCTCTTAAATATCAAGGAACCCTGTAAGAAAGGTATTTTATCTGCAACACATCATGGAAATGGTGACCTAGGGTGTTAAGTGACACTCTGCACTGCCATTCTCTTTGGGAGGAGCATGTCTCAGGAATCCAGCTACCCGTTATGACTGAGGGACAAGCGGCCCTGGATCTCCTCCCTCTCAGCCTGTTCCCAACCTCAGATCTTAGGAAGCCCCACAGCAGCCAGAGCCAAGCCAAAACACGGACCCTTCTGTTCTGGGCCTTAAGGAACAACTAATTATGTTTTCCTCTTTCTTTAGATTTGATTTCCTTCCCGATCAGAGTGGTAAGACTAAAGAGCAGAAAGTCGGGTGTGCACTTATAGGAACAAAACCACGATTACTACTGGGACACGAGGGGCCTCGGTGAAAGGTGCCTCGCTATGGCTTGCCTGGTGGGCCAGCCCCTGCATCACCCATTCAGGGAAAATTCTGTAGAATTAGAAGGGGTTTGCCTGGCCTTGCATCCTTGCCAGAACTCCCCTGGGGACCTTCAAAGACCTTTGGAAAACTGCTTTGCTCTTCAATGTTGAAGAAGATGCCACCTAAAAAAGCATCCATGGAAATGCTTTTTGATCAATTCATATTGACATCTTAGAGAGTACAGACTCCCTGCTGTGGACTGCCTGGAAACGTGGGCCTGGGCTCCCCAGCCTGAGACAAGGAGGCAGGTCAGGAGGGAGAGAGGGTTTTGACACAGGGCATGCAGGAGCCAAAAAAAGTGGTCAGCAAACGCTGCCTATCATCCATAGCCCTGTTGTACCAGGTTAAAGACAATAAATACAGCATGAAAGCCGCTTGCACCTGGCTCTGATAACATGACAAAACAAAGAAAGAAAGCAATTTTAGATGATCATTATAAATTTATAGTAACACTTCACCAAGCCTAATATTACTTAAAACTATTTCTTTTAACTTATTTCAGAGACTTGTTTATAAATCATAGACAAATGTTATCATTTCAGTATGTTCAGGAATGCCTTCTCTGAAACATCAGATAACTTCAGATATGAATCCTGCAATTTTCTTTAAAACAGCAATAATCATTCAGCCTCCACTGCCTTAATGAAAAATGTTACATTCCTATTCACTGGTTTCACATATGAACATAACTAAGACAAAAAATTTGAAATAATAGCTGCCAAGTGTTTTAGGCAGATTCATTTTTAATTACTTAATATTAACTATTAGCATCAATATTTATAAATATAAATATAAATCTCATATTTCTCTGGACAAGTTAGGGGACCATCCATTCATTCAACCCATCTATATATTTTCTGTAGCTACAGTACTTTTTTGTGATAAGTGATATTTATATCAATATCCTTGAAATGCTATAAAAATTTGAAATACCTTCTCAGAGAAAAAACAAACTTATTTTCATGTATTTGAGTAGATTTTCATTATCCGAGTAGAGTTGTTCTATCATGATATTAATTCATATTATCAGGATATATAATTATTTGGAATATGGCATTCATCAACCATGCATAGAAAGTAGAATGTTCTAGCAATGATATTTGCTATTGATCTTTTTTCTGTTTAGTTACTAAAATGTTTTTCGTGACTAAGTAATTCAACAGGAATAAAATAATCCAATGGCCAGAATTTATACATTGTGCCAATTAATCACCTGAAAGGCCACAATTTATTATTTTTAGAGCAGACCAGCTGTGTCTTCTAGAGGACTGATCAGTGAGGTCATGCCTGCCAAACTACTCTAGCAATTCCTTACCCTGAGGAACCCTTCAGCTGTGGTAATGGCCAGGTCTTCATTGTGTTTCCTAGTTTCCAAGGGTGTTGTCTGGCCTTGGTAGTGTGTTGCTATCAAATGATTCTAAGGTACTAAATAAAGCAAATACAAACAGAAACTAAACCCCTATTGCTATGGTGCCAATGGCAAGTAATTTAAACAAGCACTTTGAGTATACTCAGAATCTATACTACAAATTTTAAGTATAGAACTTCTGGTTAGCCAACAAGAAGAAAGTGATTTCATAATATGTCCCTGTGGGAATATGCCATTAATTTCAAATTACCAGGTGAGAGAAGAAAATCGGGGACTTATTAAAAGACGCTTTCGTAGTAGAAGCTTTTGCTCGGGTTGGTTTTCAGTCTGTGGGGCCAGATGGACAGACCCTTTCTGAGGAGCCACGTCTCTCAGGGTAACACGGCTCATCCAGTGACGCCACCTACTGGCCAAGCAGTTCTGCTGCATATCCCTCCCCAATCAGCTGTGATCTCTCTCTCTCTCTCTCTCTCTCTCTCTCTCTCTCTCTCTCTAGCATAAAAATAGTGTATCACACCTCCTGAGGCTGCCAAATGGCCCTGTTTTCAACGCTGAGGGGACTACGAAAGCAGCCACTGCCTGTATCTCCACTGGAAGCCTATGACTTCACTACAACTGGAATCTCCACTTCCAGCCCCACATAAAGCCACCGAATGCCACCCAGATAGAGATGACACCAAATGTGCAACGGCTGTGTAGGTCTCCCTGCATGATGTCAGCATGTCAGACTCAGAACACATAACATCTATTGTTTTACATATTGAGTGCTCATAAAATACTGGGCACTGTAGAGTGTCTGCACCCAGCCCTACCGTTATCATTTCCAATATACAGATTTTGGAAACAGGGAGGGGGAGGTGAAAGAACACTCACACGTGAAGGATTTGGAACAGGTATTCTGAGCCACCACACACTCCTGCCTCCAGGCAGAAACCTTAGGGACCAGTGACATTCTGCTCACTGAACACGGCACGAGTGGGTTAGGACCAAGGCTCCCACCTGCACTCTTTGGCCCCCACGCTAAGAGTTCTAGCCTATCTCACCTCTGACATGAGCCAGGACTCGGTGGTCCCCTAATGCTCTGTCCAGCTCCACAGCAGTCAGAACACCTAGTGACTTAAAATGAAAACGAACTTCCACTTGAACTGGTAAGAAAATAATTCCAGGCTAATAACTAACATTCATGGAGCACTAGCTTATAGAGTGAGGGAGTGCTGAGCACACACATGGGAGGAGTCGGTTCCAGCTCAGGCCCACGCCACACCCTCTGGCTCCTCATCCCATGTTCCTGCTATGATGCCTCAATGCTGCAGCTTGAAGGTGACTAAGTGAACATGAGAAGTTGCAATCAAAAGAACATGAGAAATTGTCATTCAAGTTAGAAACCACAGAACTATGTTAAACTCCTCCTCTCGCATTTGGGGACTGAGTCCCTACATACAGTCCCACACCACCTCATGCTCTGAATATTCTTTTCATATTCTTTGATCTGGCCCTTATCACCCCTAAAAGTCATCTCATATCAGTCTGTCTCAATAGCCTCCCAGCTGGTGTTCAAGCATCTGTCTGGTCCTGCCCCACCATGAGCCAGCCGTTCCCCTTTTGGCCCCCATAGTAAAAACCTGTCCGTTATGATTTCTAAAATCTAAGACTGATCATACTAGTTCTCTGCCTAACACCCTCCAGGTCTCCCCCACGGCTTTAAGGATCAAGTCCCAAGTTTGAGTATGGCCCATGGTCTATGGAACTTGAGGACAATTGTCCAAACAACCTCTCCAACCTAGAATATCTTAGATACACCTGCAAAAATGCCAGTGTAAGAAAAATAAGTTCACTCACCTTCCCCATAGTAACCAAGACTAAAATGTATTTAGCTCAGGCCTTTTCTGCTTTCTTTGCCATCTCTGGCATGTTTTCCGCACCATTAAGCAATCTTCCACATTTAAATAAAAGTTAAGTATTCTCCCTTAGAAACCTAATTATAAAACTTAAAAATTGTAATTACCACTCCCAATAATAAAGGCAAGGAGGGAAAAAAGCATATAATTTACCTGTAATTTCTAAAACGCATATAGAAATTCCTCAGATGCTTCCAGAATGGCTTACTCCAGAGGACACAAGTTTAGGATAATCAGAGTGAAGAACCTGGCATCGCTGGGAGCCTGTCGCTCAAATGCGGCTTAGAAGTCAGCCTGGCTTCTGTGTGTGCTGGTCAAAGGGAAAAGCGATGTTTGCGTTGTCACCTGTATTACCTGTAACAACAACAAACACTTCACGTAACTCCCAAACCACCGACTGACAAAGAATTGAGCTAGTCTGAGGTTCATGATTGTTATTATGCATTGGTGAGTGAATTCATCTTATTCTGATAAAGAAACATAGAGAGTATAGCACATATAACTGTGTTCCCTTATCTCTCCAGTTCCCTATAATTTCTAATAACCTATAATAAATAAAATTACATTTTATTAATGGACCAAAAAATCCCATTTTGTTCTCATTCTAATCAATAGATCTTTTGTGGCATATAAATATTTGACATACAAACAGATGAGCTGTTTACCTTATTTTGGTATTTTGAGTATTTTTCGTGAAAAGTATGTTTCAGTTCAGTCAGATGCCATGAAGTGGAGGTCATGTTCCCCTGACAAGTACATTGTTAAATTCGACAGACATCTGTTTAGAGTCTGCTGCATTTAAGACGTGAGCCTGCAAACAAACCAACAGAAAACCCTCTGACTTCTAAGTGTTCATGAGCCAGTTCTCTTTTGTACTAGGTGATTATCAACACGCACATATTGTCTCTACTCTTCACTTACTCTCTCAAAACCACAGAAGTGCCTATGCAGGCCAGGCGAGCTAGGCTCTGAGCACTGCCAACAGCCCAGGATGGGGCTCCAGGGGGTGATAAATGTCTCAAATCACTTGTCATCGTCCTTCGCTTCATTTTGGTCACCAGAACCCCAGGTTAAAGGTCTCATATTGTTTTGTGTTTATTTAACAGCTTTATGGGGGTGTAATTGATATACAGGGAACTGCACATATGTAATGTGTACAGTTTGATGAATTTGCACATGTGCAAGCGGCTGTCATACCATCACCCCAATCAAGGTAGCAGACACATCCAGCACCTCCCAGAGTTTCCTTGTGTCCCTTTGTTTCTGTTGTTTGGTTTTTTCCTCGAAAATACATTTTCTTTTCTTTCTTTTCTTTTTTTTTTTTTAAGTTGGTTTGCGCAAGAAGCAAAGATTTTTCAAATATGACCTTAGAGTGGGAAATCCAGAAAGCAAGAAATTCTATCTGGAAGAATCTGTGCTTTTTAAAACACTTACAGGTTCTTGACAAATTAAGCAGCAGAGGGCAGGATGGTGCAGGGGAAAAATCAGGGGCCCATCAGCCAGAAACCTGGGACTGGTCCCATTCCTGCTGGAAGTCTGTTCACCTCCACTGGGTGTCTGTGACCTCGCCTGCAGAGGCAGGGGCTGGGTTGGAGAGACTTTCCTACACCTAGCGTGCTTTTTCTTTCATTCAATAATACTACTACATCCCTATTATCTGCCAGACACTGTGCTAGGTGCTGCAATTAAACACGGTGACAATGTAATTTCTCAGGTGACATCGTTTCAGACAGTGCCAGTGCTACAAATAAACACCCACTGGCCTTGTTTTGTCCTCTCCTTTCCTAGTCCTGGCCCGTTCCAGGGCTCTGCACGCCCTGGGTTGATTTTTCCCTAAATATGCACAGGGCTCTCCCGTCCTCCTCATTTAGGTCTCAGCTCTGATGTCACTCAGAAGCCTTCTAAGGCCAACCTGGCTAAGGTTGGCTCACCCTCCCCCAGTCACTGTAGAGCATGTCACCCTGTTTTATTTCATGTAGAGCATTTAGCTCTGCCTGAAACAATATTCTTCTACATTATTTAGAGGAATGTAATCTCCAAATCTTGTCCAAACTGTCCCAGGAACTATGGAATGAAGAAAATATTCCTGTCCAAACTGTCCCAGGAACTATGGAATGAAGAAAATATTCCTGACCTATCCTCCAGAAGTGTTCTGAAGGATATTTTAATAAGTACTAGCTACTGAACATACTTTTATTTATGTATTTATTTATTCATCTATTTGTCTATTTTACATCTTGTTTAAAAAAGGAGTGTATGCCTACTAGATTGTCATTGAATTAGAGTTAGTAGTTTAATGAATATTTGAAAAAGTTTCCAGTAAAATGCTTCAGTGTGCTCTTATATAAAGCATAATTTCTGCCTTTAAAAAACAGCAACATCACCAGACAATTAAGTCAGATTCTCAATGGGTGTCACAATAAAGAATCATGCAATGAAAACATTGCAGTCCCTACTTCAGACCCATCAAGCAAAGAAACCACACGGGTACCAAAACTGTGGAAGCCACCAGAAGCCCCAGACTTCCCGATGGTTTTGGAAAATGAGAGGAGAATGTCTCTCTCCCTAATATTGGATTACATGTTATCACCTGGGCACTCAAAGCAATACTAGCTCCTAGAAAACAGTTTCTCCAGCTTCTGTCTCCTCTAGCTTATCACGCCAGGCAAGGACAATGCCTCCTTAGGAATGCTCTGGGTGCGGCTCCGTGGCCAGACCATCCCAGCTCTGCAGCCTTGGGCAACCCTGCTCGCCTCTCTGTGCTTTTGTTTCCTTTATTATAAAGGAGGGCATTCATAATTGGGTATTATTTAGTTGGCTTGTTGAAAAGCAAATTAGATGATTACATATAGGACTAAGAATACCACTCAGACCGGTGTTGCTCAGTAGTTGAGTGTCAACCTATGAATTGGGAGGTCCCGGTTCGATTCCTGGTCAGGGCACATGCCCAGGTTGTGGGCTCGATCTCTAGTAGGGGCGTGCAGGAGGCAGCCCATCAGTGATTCTCTCTCATCATTGATGTTTCTATCTCTCTCTCCTTCTTCCTTCCTCCCTGAAATCAATAAAAAATATATATGCTTTTTAAAAAGAATACCACCCAGTGCATAGTGAGCACCTGGTACATATTAACTGTGCTTTTTCATCCTCCTGTTTCTCAGTTCATCTCTCCCCACTCCAACCTGAGGCCCAAGGTGCACAAAACTTCCTCTGCCTCAGCACCCCCTCCTTTCAGCTCACTTCAAACAACTAGATACTGTACCTAGAATAACCGGGTGCTGCTGGACTCTACTCATCTGAGAAATCAGAATTAACCTGTTTAAGTCTCCTGAAAGAACCCCCCAAAATAAATGTGTTCATTGCATTCTAAAAGTTAAGCTCAATCTGAGATGCCAACAGATAATGAAGGAGTGAATATGTTACCCAGGACTACAGTGACATTCCAACACTTTACTCTCAATTAGAATCAAATCTTGCTCCAAGTATCTGGATATAACATTGGATAGTAAATCATTGAGCAGCAAGATCAATATACTCTTAACGACTCCAGCTTCATTTCAAACATCCATGAACATGGCTGTGACTCTAAGCCGCAAACACAGTATCATCAGAAGCAGCCAACCCTTCTCCCCGCCATGTACACCACTTCAGTTGGGACCCTTTTGTTTCCGTGGCCCTGTTTTGCTCCCAGGTTTCCCAGCCACGCAACCTTTGAGTCATTCTTGACACCTCTCTTCCCCTTCCTTCCTGAATTTAATAAACTACCGACAAATCTGCTGCTACTCGTTGCAATGCAGTGCCCTCCCCAGCAGCGATAGTGCAAACCTCTATTGTTGTAACCCCCTTTCAGGGGGAATTCCAGCTACAGGCAGTTGGAGGCCCCAGTGGAAACCTGGGAGGAACTGCTCCAGCCTTGCACTCCCTCCCGACCTGACTCACACGGAGCCCAGCTCTCAGCTGGAGCCCAGGAGGGAGGTAAACAACTGGACAAGTGCTTCCTCCCGCTCCAGCGGCTCAGGCACAGGGGGCTTTCCCACAAGGCCGGGCCGTCTCTAGGCAGACGAACGTCTGTGTTCCAAGGCACAGCCTGGGCTGGCGATTCGCACCCCCCTTCGAAATCACTTTGAAGCCGTGCAAAAGTCTTGCCAACACCGAGCCTGAGAGCTCCTCTGCTTTCCCTGGGAGGGGCGGTTTCCTGCCGGCCTTTCACATGAGGGAAGTGGAGGAACAATCATTCTGCAAGGTACTCCCTCACACACCAAAACCTGAAAACCTAATAGAATTGAGCTTTCTGTAAGATAATGCATCAGACAAGACATTCGGTCCTGAAGAATAATGCTCCCACCTTAGAGACTAGCGGTCATGCTATGCTTAATTTGTAAAATCAGTTCAGAAACTCTTCTCCTTCAGAATCAGATTAAACATGCTTGGCTCCTCAAATAATTCCAGAACCTTCCCCACCTGGATGATCTTTCTCGGAACATGGTTCAGGTTCTGAACGAAGAAAATTGGGTTTGAAGGCTCTTGTTTGTGTTTTTGTTTTTTTAGGAGAATCAGAGAACATTAGAACTAAAGAGTCCATAGAAATTGCTGGTACAGTGTCTTCAAGTTGTGGGTTACAGCTCATTCGTGGGCCATGAAATCAATTCATTAGGACACCACCAGCTTTTTCTTTTAAAATGAAATAGAATAGAAAATATCAGAGTGCACTGCATTTATGAAGGATACGTATTATTTCATGGAGCTTTTGTTTCAGGTTGTGTATGTGTGTGTGTATCTACCAGGTTATGATCACCATAGAGCTTCAGTCAAAAAAATTAAGTCACTGGTCTAGTCCAACCAGGAACTAGCTGTGTGCTATCATGGATAAGCATTTGTTTGCAATTGAGAGTCAGAAAATCCTTGGTTTTAAGTCTGGCCTCTGGCACTTAGAAATTGCATGAGCACAGGATCCTATTAAGCATGGCTGAAACTTAGCTCAGCTCCTCATCTACAAACAAAGGGATGACAACAGTGTTTTCCTCAAAGAGGTGTTAAGGAGACACACACTAACACTCACTTCCAGGTCCTAAGCTCAGACCATGTGCCAGGAATCAGGACATGAACTTTACCTGCATTATCTACCACAAAAACCCTTTATGTTACCAGGGGTCCTCAAACTTTTTAAACAGGGGGCCAGTTCACTGTCCCTCAGACCGTTGGAGGGCCGGACTATAGTTTAAAAAAAAAACTATGAACAAATTCCTATGCACACTGCACATATCTTATTTTGAAGTAAAAAAACAAAACGGGAACAAACACAATATTTGTATTTGCATGTGGCCCGCGGGCCGTAGTTTGAGGACCCCTGTGTTACACAGTATTGTTATCACCCAGCACAGGAGGAAATGGAGGCAGTTCGGTCCACGTGTCTTTACTTACATTCCACTAACTACACTGGCCCTAACTACACTATGCCTCTATACCAGCGGTTCTCAACCTGTGGGTCGCGACCCCTTTGGCGGTCGAACGACCCTTTCACAGGGGTCACCTAAGACCATCCTGCATATCAGATATTTACATGACGATTCATAACAGTAGCAACATTACAGTTATTAAGTAGCAACAAAAATAATTTTATGGTTGGGTCACAACATGAGGAACTGTATTTAAAGGGCCAGAAGGTTGAGAACCACTGCTCTATACAAATGTGATGATGCATTTAAAGTACTTAGCAAATTAACATTAAGTACTTAGTACTGACACCAAGAAACCTTTAAAATTCAATGCCGCTCCAAAGGGGGAAGGGGGCCTTCAAGAAGTGTTCATGCTGGTAGGTAGGTTGATGGCCTGCTTCCTTCACCAGGAAAGTTTTGGTTGTTTGTCTTTACTAAACAATGTGCTTTGTGCTGAAGTTCATTGACACCCTGGCAGGAGCACAGTCATCAACAAGCAACTGGTGGTCCGTAGACCACACCTTGAGTAGCCCTGTGTTAGATGGCAGGGCTGTAACCATCACAGTCATCCTGGTCATGTTAGTATTATCTGGGACACATATTCAGATCTCCTCTTTCACTGACCAATGGTCTTTTGACTACTCGGTCAAAGGTAAACTTGTACATTTATCCCTGTTCACATTCATCTTGTAGATTGCAGTCCATTGCACATTTTACAATTTTTATAATATCATCCAAATGCACCAATTATCCTCCCTGGCTTTGTGTCATCCACACACCTGCTAAGCATGCCTTGTGTGTCTTCATGGAAATACTCATACAAGGTTAATCAGGATAGAGCCAACGACAGATTGGCTTTCAGTATAACAATGAGAACAATGCTCTAGCTCCCCGCAAGGCCTGCATACTCTGTTTCCTGTCCCAAACACTCACAAACCCGGACCTTCACTTTCCAAAGGGGAAGGAAACGGACTGAAAACACTAGGAAATAAACTGCTTTGAAGGCTCCATCTTGTGGTGCACAAGCATCAGTGCATCTGGACGGCAAACCAAAAGGAGGAGGCACTTACGGAGAAGTAGGTCATAAGAGCATGTGAGAGCCTAGACTAGGGGTCCTCAAAATACGGCCCGCGGGCCACATGCGGCCCGCTGAAAACATTTGTTTTTTTTCTTCAAAATAAGATATGTGCAGTGTGCATAGGAATTTGTTCATAGTTTTTTTTTTAAAACTATAGTCCGGCCCTCCAACGGTCTGAGGGACAGTGAACTGGCCCCCTGTTTAAAAAGTTTGAGGATCCCTGGGCCCCTAGAGAGTATGTGCGTCACTCTCTTGATCTGCACAGCAAATCCTTTTTTCTCGTCATGTCTCAAATTAAAATCAGACTGGCCCTTTCTTTCTGTTCATCACTGTGAATTCAATGAATGTAACACCACACCTATTTGATTAATGGCCCAGAAAAAAATACATTTTTCATGAGCCACATAAAGAGAACATTTTAAAAATACCTTCTTTCATCCATAGTTGTAGATTTGAAATATAAATATTCCCTTTTCTTCTGCTCATGATTTTGAAATTATCTTTAAGGAATCCTGGATTTAATGGTGGGCATCTATGACAAGGGAGGGAATGCTCAATTTTGCTGGCCAAGCAGCTACCTCATAATCTTATAAGGCTGAGGCTAGCATGACGCCCTGGTCACTCTGGCCTGCTTGGTCCGCAGCTGGGCCCTACATCCTGCAGATGTCAGGTGATGCTGCCTTCCTAGCTACTCAGATATCTGTTTCCTTCCTCCAGCCAGCCACGACCAAATGAGGCCTTTCAAATGCAAGAACAGGCATGAGTCTTCAATGTAAGTTTAAATAATCATGATTGAATTGTAGTATACAATATCACATTTTGTTAACAATGGGTGATGGAAATCCCTAGGCTTTAGAAATTAAGAGAAGACTCCAAACAGAGGGATTCAACAGGGATTTCAGATTTGGCCCAAATGCTGGAATTTTAATGCCCAGAGGAGCAGCAGAGAAGAGAGAAGGGAATTGGACTGAGTCACCTGCTCAATGCGCAAACGTGTTGAAGAGCTGAAAAGCATGCAAGAAAATTCTGTTCACTGGTCCTAAAAAGAATCAAGGAAACTTTCAGTCTATAGGTGCCTTGCATTAAAAAATGAACAAATAAATAACCTGCAAGAATGCACACCCTCAGACTATATCATGTGCAGATGTGAATTTACTAGTATATCACCTACAGCAGACAGGAACCACAACTTGGGAATTAAACACAAAGACTGGAATACTTGCACAACCCTGGGCATATAGAAAGGACAGCCCAGCCAACCATAAAATTCAAAGTGACATAATCAAAACTCTACATGTGCCCTGCCAGTGTGGCTCAGTGGTTGAGCATCGACCTATGAATCAGGAGGTCACAGTTCAATTCCCAGCCAGGGCACATGCCCGGGTTGTGGGCTGGATCCCCAGTGGGGTGTGTGCAGGAAGCAACCAATCAATGATTCTCTCTCATCACTGATGTTTCTATCTCTCTCTCCCTCTCCCTTCCTCTCTGACATCAGTATATACTAGTATATATTAAATTAAAAATAATTAAAACTCTATATGCAAGCACCATCTAAACTACATGAGGGCCAGCATGAAAGATGGGCAGAATCAATACAGGAAGAATTAGCACTCAAGAATGAGAGGAAATAGAAAAATCTGAAAGACACTAGTAAAAAGATACATTTAAGCTTATTGTAGATGAAAGAAGGAATATAAACAATCATGAAAAGCAGCACTTTAAAAGATCAGGAATATTGGGGGTGGGGGAGGGGAAGAAATGTAGGAATTTAAAAAACAGATTATTTGAATTTCCAGATTCAGCAAGGAGATGTAGAGAGCTAGAAAGCCACCCTTACAACAAGAAAAATGATGGACAAACTGCAAATCAATGACTTTTCTCGAACCTCTTAGAGAACTAAGGTCAGAAGATCAAACATCTAACAAGAAATCTTCAAAGAGACAGGTGCTGGCAAGAAGAAGCGGAACTCAAGCTTTTCCTTATCTAGGGCAGATGTCATCACAGCCCATATAAGCCAATAAGAAAATTCAGCTATAAATATTTAACAAATTGCTAAAGGCCAAGTGTAAAAGCAGAATGAATTTGAAACCCTGGGGGCTGCAGAAAGGGGAGATGGGGGTTGGCAATAGTCCAAACCATTGCTAGCATCCAACTCTGTAAGAAATGTTTAAAGAAGCTCTTCAGTCAGAAGGAATACAATATAGGTCAGAAACTCAGATCTACAAAAAGAAATGAATAGAATTAGAAATAATAGAAAATGTGAATTAAAATAAAAGTTTTTATTGTAATTGCTCTAAAAGGAAACTTAATGTTTGAGTAATTATAATAACGCATTCTGTACTGAAGACTTGCATAAAGGTAAAATATATGACAACAATAGCACAAAGGGTATAATAACCAGGAATTGAGGATATACTGTTATATAAGTTCCTTATACCGCATTGGATAATATTACCATTTTTTAAAGACAAACTTAAATTATTTTTAAATGTATATTATAAACCCTAAGGTCACAACGAAATAAAATTTTGAGGCATGAGTTACTTAAATGAAAAAAAGATAAAATGGGATAACAAAAAATATGCTCAAATAAAACCAGAGAGAAATAAACAAAAAAATCAATAGAACAAGTAGACAACAGCAAAGTATAGATAGGTTAGAAGTAAAAGTATAAAAAAATATACTTTTTTTCTATACTTTTACTGGAGTGGAATCCAGGTTCTGTTGCTCCCTAGCTGTTGACACAATTACTCAACTTCTCCACCCTATGACCTTCCCCCATCTCATTTCTCTCCCTCCCTTCTGAATTTGGTTTTTAATATTCCCATGCATGCATTTGTTTATTTTTTAATAATGTATATAATATAACTAAAATATAGTACTGTTTTCTATTTTTAACACTTTAAATAACTTATTTAAATAAATAGTTTAACTAAACACTGCATATTTTGTAACTTACCATTTTGCCCAGCATCACCTTTGATATTTATCTATGTTAATACTTAGAGCTCTAGTTTGTTTATTTTCATAAAAGTGCCCAATATTTCATTATATAAAAAGGAGCCAATTTATTTATGCATTCTCCTGTTGATGGCTCTTTTGGACATTTCCAATTTTTCACTTTTGGAAAGAGTGCTGTAATGATCATCTTTGCACAATATCTTTGCTGCAATGATGCATCTTTGTATATCTCAGCTAAGAATGGAATTATGGTGTTATAGTTTATTGGGCATTTTAATTTTATTAAATATTATAAAATTGCTCAGAGAGTAGTGTGCAAGTTTATATCCACAGCAGCAGCACGAATTTCTCTTGCCTTACAATTTCAGTGAACTTTTGCCTATCAGGTGGGTGAGAAATAGTGTACACTGCAGTCCCAACTAACTTTCATTTGCCTGATAACTGAGGAGGTTGAGCATCTTCTACTGAGTTGGCAAAAGTAGGTTTACAGTTGCATTGTGACATCCTTTTGGGTTAATAAAGCTATTGTAATAATCATAACCAGCATGTCTTTTTCCATATGAACAACTGTAAGTCTTTTGCCCACCACTGTATTATGTTTATTGACCATTCCAACTCCCTTTCTGTGACTTGCCTATTTACATCTTTTGCATGTTTCCTCTTGGGTTGTTTGTCTTTCTCTTCTTAATTTTTAGGAGTTTATTGCGTATGTTTTGTACTAAAACTTTGTCAATTTACACAATGCAAATATTTTTTTCAGTTTGTTTTTTAAATTTGCTGATGGTGCCTTTTGCTATGCTAAAATTTTAATTTACTTGAATTTATCAATTACAATTTGTGCTTTTTGTGTTTGTTTTCTCTCAAAAATGATTCCATGCCCTGATATTATAAAATATTGTCCCATTTTCCCCAAACTTTCCAAATATGGTTTTTCAAATGAAATTCTAAAGGTCTACCTTCAGGGGTGTGTGTGTGTGTGTGTGTGTGTGTGTGTGTGTGTGTGTGTGTGTAATATTATGAGATGGGTTTTACTTTCTTCCATATTCATTAATAAAGTTTACATTTTCATCAACTCTTCAGATAGATATTGTCATGGTTGACAGATAAGGAAAATAAAAAACTGGAAATATATTTAACTGGCCCAAGGACACACAGCTTGTCAGGGACCAAGAAAATCGGAAGCGAGCATCTCCATCTAAATGACCTCCAGGCATATCAAGTTCCTGAACATTTAAATCTGGAGTCTTATCTTTACCCCTACCTCTGCCTCCCCACCCACATTGCTCTCGGGCAGTTTCCTGATCAAGGCACAGCTCTGCCACCAGGCCAGGTGCTGCAGCCTCCAACCAGCAGACCTTTCCTAAAGCTGCCGGGGTCATGGTCCTCCACCCCCAGCAGGGATTAGAATAAAATCAGTCTGGGCGAGGCCAGGTATTGATAATTCCTAAAGCTGCCCAGATGATTTTAATATTTAGCAGGGCTATGAACCACTGGAGAGCAGTGCCCCCACCACCACCTGCATGTTCCCCTCCCCCCAATTTGGTACTGTCTGGAGACATTTTTGGCTGTTCCACTGGGTTGATATTGCCATCTGGGGATGCTGCTATATGTCCTACAATACACAGGATGTCTCCCCCCCCCCCCCATAATAGAAAGTTACGTGGTCCAAAATGTCAAAAACTGAGGTTGAGCCCAACCAGCATGGCTCAGTGGTTGATTGTCAGCCTATGAACCAGGAGGTCATGGGTTCAGTTTCGGGCGAGATCCCCAGTGAGGGGCTTGCAGGAGGCAGCTGATCTGTGATTCTCTCTCATCATTGATGTTTCTATCTCTCTCTCCCTCCCCCTTCCTCTCTGAAATTAATAAAAGAAAAAAATTTTAAATGAGGTTGAAAATCCTGGACCTAGAGCAGGGGTGGGCAAACTTTTTGACTCGAGGGCCACAATGGGTTCTTAAACTGGACCGGAGGGCCGGAACAAAAGCATGGATGGAGTGTTTGTGTGAACTAATATAAATTCAAAGTAAACATCATTACATAAAAGGGTACAGCCTTTTTTTTTTTTAGTTTTATTCATTTCAAACGGGCCGGATCCGGCCCTCGGGCCGTAGTTTGCCCACGGCTGACCTAGAGTATGTTAGTTCCTCCCTTGCTACCCAAAACATAATCCTGAGCACAGTATCACATCTCCATCACCAGGAAACTTTGATGTGAGAGCTCTGGCTCCTCCCAGACCTACGAGTCAGAATCTACATATTAGCAGCATCCCCAGATCACCCAGGGAACATTACAGTTTGAGAAGCCTGGACTGCTCCCTCCTCTTCCCCCTGCAAATCTATCAGATAACAGATCCTGTCAACACCATCTCTCCATCATTCCTGAAATTGTCCTTGCCTTCCATCCCTAGGGAAACTTTCTCAGTCCAGGGCTTCATTGCTTATCATCTCAGTTATTGCAATAACCTTCCCATCTGACAGCCCCCTTCTGTCTTAGTAGAGGTCTTCACCCCTTCTGAGAGTTATGCAACAGTTTAGGATGGAAGGAAAGAGCTGGTCCTTCCCAGGGGAAAACACACACACACACACACACACACACACACACACCCCATATTGCATACAATTTCACAGAGCCGCTGAAGCCCTCCTCAGCCCTTCCAGGCCACCTTAGTCTCTGAGCAGAGTGCCTATTCTAACAAGCAGATATGATCACTTGAACCCCTCCTGAAAGTCCCAGCTCTTAGCACAGCCTACTCCAGCCAAGGAAAGCTTCAGCAGCTGCCCCGTGTGCGAGTGCTTGGCCCACCTCGGAGTCTCTGCAAATGCTGCTTCCCTTGTCTGACCCACCCTTCCTCTCCTGGGTAAGCCCCTCCACCCTTTCCCTCCAGAGCAGCTCAAGGATCACTTTCCCTGAGAAGCCTTTACTGACCACCCACTCCCATCCCCACCTTCCACTCTGAGTTAATTTTCCTTTGTGGTCTCAGTTTCCAGAGCTTCTATCTGCCATAGCACTTCAGAGAGTATTATGTTGTTGTGTTTCTTCTTTTCTTGTGAGTCTTCCGTCATATCAGAGTCAGCAAGGGTATCTTTCATCTCCAGTCTCAGTGCCCAGCACAAATAAGAGCTCAATAAATGTTGCTGATAAAGTTTAAAGGAACAATAAAGCTTGCATCCTTCCCACTGTCATACATTGTTTTCAGTTTATGCTTTAGTGACTTGGTACTTTCCCCTTATAAAGTATAATGTTTTATTTCTTAACTAGAGGCCCAATGCACAAAATTCATGCAAGAGTAGACCTTCCTTCCCCCAGCTGCCCACACCAGCTTCCCTCTGGCACCTGGTCCTGGGCTTCCCTCTGGCACCCAGGACCCAGGCTTCCCTCACAGCCCCGGTTTTGTCCAGAAGGTCATCCAGAAGGTCTAATTAGCATATTATGCTTTTATTATTATAGATTAGGGTGGTGAGTGGATGCTCATGATATTATTCTTTTTCTTTTCTTTTTCATTCTCACCTGAGGAAGATATTTTTCCATTGATTTTTAGAGAGAGTGGAAGAGAGAGGGAAAGATAGAAATATTGATGTGAGAGAAACACACGGATTGGTTGCCTCCTGCACAAGCCCTGACCAGGGCCCTGGCCGGGGAGAAACCTGCAACCAAGGTACATGCCCTTGACTGGAATGGAACCCAGGACCCTTTGGTGCACAGGCGAACACTCTATTCACTGAGCCAAACCAACTAGGGCATCTTTTTCATTTTTATAGCCCTGAAACTTTTTACACTTATAAGTAAAAACGATTAAAGCTCTCACCTCAACAAATGAATGCCTATGTGTCCCCAGCATTCTGCACCCATAATATTGCTTCCTGAGGCCCAGTTCTGACTTTCCCAAGCGCCTTTCTCTGCAGACACAGAGCCATTCTCAGCTAATTGCAGGAGGTGAGAATTTATAAACACTTTTTCATGTTTGAGTGTCCAGGTGAAAAAGCTGACCAAGGACAGAAGAAATAGGACTTGAATCAGGATAAGAGAGAAAGATTTGGAGCCAGAAATTTTACACAGAAAACATTTCAACCCCCTGTGGAGATTATGGACAAAAGTACTCTGTTTATTTTAAAACGCTAAGAACCTCACTAACACTGGATTACAAATTTCAAGGTAAAGCCAAAATTTACACACTCCCCATCCCCATTTGGAAAAAGATTGTGAATCTTACTTAATAAGAATAGAGCATACTCATTAAAGAAAGGGCTTTTCCAAACAAATATCTTGAAACTGCTCCATGGCAGTGTTGTTTTATATCTACCCTTTTGCCATTACAATAACTTATTTCTCTTTACCCTCCAAAACAAACAAACAAAAACCTTGTTTGCTTTGAAAATATCACCTCTTTTTCACTTTGATTTACTGCCCTTTGGCTACGGGCCCACTGGTCCCAGGCCAAGTCATCAGACTCCCCAGGGCTGCCCTGGCAGGACAGGGACACGGGACTGCAGCTCAGGAAGCCTGCACGGGGCCAGCATCCCTACAAAGTGCCCTCTACGTGTCCACTGCCATCTGTCCTGCTGTCTCTCCTTGGGCAGGGCAGGTCCTCAGAGATGCCCGCTCCCTCCCCCAACCCTCCGGCAAAGGCTCTGTCCGCAGCCCCAGAGAAACAGGGTGGAAAGGGAGGGCCTTCTCAGGGACCAACTGAGAGGAAGCAGCCTCTGTGTGTTTGAAAGTGTTGACAAGGGCCTATCCCAGGAAAACAACTACCACAGAACCAAACAAAAAACCCTCTTCTCTCCCAAGGACCCTCAGTCCCAAATGCTGGAATCATTTCCTTGCTCTCTATGTGAGTTAGAGCTGCAGCAGAGCCGGTCACCACAGACAGCGAGGGTCAGAGGACAGCAAGTCAACAGACTCATCAATAAGCGTGTGGGTCTTACGTAAAGAGCGCATTTGAACGTTATTTGGTGGTTGGTGTTACCTGGTGTGCAATCAGCTCTACCACTTACTGGCTACCTTGAACGGGTTACAGAATTCCATTTGAGCATTCCAGGAGTTTCCTCCACTACTTCAGGACTTTTGAATTTTGCCTGATATATCAGAGTATGGATTTAAAATAACCAATTCTCTTTGCTATATGAAGAGAATTTTTTAAAAATATATTTTATTGATTTTTTACAGAGTGGAAGGGAGAGGGATAGAGAATTAGAAACATCGATGAGAGAGAAACATCGATCAGCTGCCTCCTGCACACTCCCCACTGGGAATGTGCCCGCAACCAAGGTACATGCCCTTGACCGGAATCGAACCCGGGACCCCTCAATCGGCAGGCCGATGCTCTATCCACTGAGCCAAACCAGTCAGGGCAAGAGAATTTTTTTAAGGGTAAGTTTTTCTTGGCATTGAAACAAATACTCGAGAGGAAACTTCTCTAGATTGACATTTTTCCAGATTAGCACTATAAGAAGAAATAATTATGGAGTATAAAGAAGCAATTTTTCCCTGCCTTTTGAACCTATACCCTTTACATTCCCCAAAAGTTTGTAAAAACAGAATATGTACATATATTTTTCAATGATGAAACTTATTTTTTTAATATTATAGCAAGAAAAATTTTAAATTGATTTAGGATGTCTATCCAATTTCACATAAAATCAACTAAAATCCCTATAGTACTAAACTTCATGGACATGTGCATGCACACACAAAAATATGTGTATAAGGAAGTACGGATATTAGAATAGAAACTAATGTGTTTCTCTTTCTTGCATAACAACCTTGAAATGCTTTGTCATTCAACATCGGGGATGCTCTATCTCTTCAGCTGGTAGATAAGCCACAAAACAGTACATGGTATACAATTCTATTCTGATCAATAAAGCACCAATACAGCACTTCCCAAATGCAAAAACCTTTGCATCCAAGGATCTATTCATGTCTCAGGCTCTGAGGTCAATGATCCTCTTCCATTAAACAACTTCCTGTTTTGGTCTATAGTATCATTTATCACACTAGACCCTTTGACTGCACTATTTTTGTCTTGCTTTTTTTTCTACGAGCAAAATCATTGCACCTGAACAAGAAACTTTTTTTTTTCAATCTGGTTTTCTCACAGAATCAATGACATAAGAGGATTAATTGTTTGTTTTCAGTCCTGACTTTTTCTTCTCCTAGATCTATTTTTGAAACAAATTTTATTTTGGGATGTCCTGACTAGGATGATACAAAATTGGAAAGCCTGGTGCAAATTTTATTGACCTCCATTTCCTACTATAAAGGATGTCCCCACTAATCTGTCATGTACAGGGCAGACAAAGGCCAGAGCCAAGGGAAGCCAAGCCAGATGGTGTGTCCAAGAAGCCCGGGACCAGACTCTCTATGTTTTGTTGGTGTGTTTTTAAATAAATGGTCAACTAGAAGGAGGAAAAAACATCTGGGCATCCTTCTTCTTGTTCCAAGCTAAGCTAAATTAAATGTGAGCTGTAATATGCATGGCAAACACAAATGTCTGAGAAGAGGCACTTACTAAATGTGCTTGGATATGATAGGATGAATGGATGGAATTATAGATAGATGGGTGAATAGATGGGTCGGTGGATGAATGGATAGGCGATGGATTGATGAGTAGATTGATTAATTAACTAGTGAATTAATTAATATTATTGATTTTTTAAAATTTAAACAATGCAGAAAACTTAAAAAGATAGAAGTTACCACTTTGGGAACTACATGAATTATTTTTAAAAAGTCTCTGGGACTACATAAATTTTAAAAAGAAAAAAAAGTACAATGTGTTCCATATATATATTTTGCCATGACTTTCATGATGTATGAATTTAAAATCAAACGTGTAGTCCTAGCCGGTTTGGCTCAGTGGATAGAGTGTTGGCCTGCAGACTGAAGGGTCTCAGGTTCCATTCTGGTCAAGGGCACATGCCCAGGTTGCAGGCTCGATCCCCAGTAGAGGGCCTGCAGGAGGCAGCCAATCAATGATTCTCTCTCATCATTTATGTTTCAATCTCTCTCTCCCTCTCCCTTCCTCTCTGAAATCAATTTTAAAATATTTTAAAATAATAATAAACAATAAACATGTAACTGACATGTTTTACATTTTCTCTCAAATCCAGCTGCCTTGCCCCAAAATGGTGAGATATCTGCATGCAATAAGATGTTAGATAGAAATATATATTTATATTATTCAGCATAAATACTGCTAATAAGCTAATTCCAGCATAATTTAATTTTTAATGCAAATGTGGAGATGTTAAAACAGTATATTTATTTTAAATGTATTGACGTATAAAATTTGTAAAACATATATCCTTTTCAGAAAAAAACAATGTTAAAAGTTTTGCCCATATTCTTCCTGAGTTTGCCATATTATATTAGATTAGTAATCTATTTATCTATATTATGTATCAATCATCTATATGATTAATTTTTAATTAATTTTAATTTTCCACCAAATTATAGTCACATTGTCCATAGTAATTTACATCTCTTTTTTTTTTCACTTTTATATCCAGGGCATCTGTTCATGTCACTGCAGATGTCTATCTTGTTCTCTTTTAATAACTGCATGGACACAATTCAGGCAGACTCCTATTGAGAATTAAACTGTTTTTGATTTTTATGTCATTACCAGGAATACAGTGGGGCCTTGACTTACGAGTGTCCCCACTAACGAGTTTTTCGAGATACGAGCCGTCTCTCGGCCGATTTTTTGCTTTGAGTTGTGAGCTAAAATTTGGGTTACGAGCCAGCTTCAGATACCCCACTGCTAGTTGGCGCAGCGAACGTCACAGTGAACGCCACATCAGCCCAGCATCACGTGTCTCACTCGTTCACTTTAATGATTTGACATACGAGTAATTTGAGTTACGAGCTCCGTCACGGAATGAATTAAACTCGTAAGTCAAGGCCCCACTGTACTGCAATGTACTTCCTTGTACATATATGACTGACCATCTTTATTTTTGAATTTCTAGTAATCTGTGCTATGTTCTCAAAGAGATAGAAACATGGATTGGCTGCCTCCTGCATGCCCCCTACTGGGGAATCAAGCCTGAAACCCAGACATGTGCCCTGACCAGGAATTGGACCAGTTACTTCTTGATTCATGGGTCAAAGCTCAACCACTGAGGCACATGGGATAGGCTTGTATGGGTTGTTTTCAATCTTTGTTTTCTTTCCTTTTTGGTTTCTAAGGTTCTATTGATATACAGTATCTTCTAACTCAGAGTAGATTCTCCCCTTTATCTTATCTAATCTGCTAATAAACCCATCAAAGGCATTCTTCATTTCATTTAGAGTGTTTTTTATCTCTAGCATTTCTTTTAATATATCACTTCCTCTAGTCCAAGGGTGGGGAATGTCCAGGCCCTTGGGCCATATAAGGCCCAAGAAATCATTTGGTCTGGCCCTGCCAAGACAACCTCAGGTGGGACTCAAAATTCAATAAATCTAGGAGCTTTTCTCATAGCAACATAACTTTATATTAAGTGAATTATATTGAGCAAATGATGTTATAAATATCCAAATAGCCCTTGGCAGAAAAAAGGTTCCCCACCCCTGCTCTTGTCAGTTAGCCTCTGACAATGCCCCAACAGGTTAGGTTCTAGTTAACTGGTTTCCCCTGAGGGCAGGCCTTGCTAAGCAGAACCGGTGTAGTTCTAAATGGTTCCTTTCCCCGTTTCCCTGACAGAAGCACAGGGGAGTTTTTTCTTGGATTGTGAGAATCTGACCAAGCTTCTGGAGGTAAATCTCACAAAATTGTGGGTCTCCCTGAAGTTTATAACTCTCCAAATTGTCCACACTGAGCCTCCAGCAATTTGCTAATTACATTCCAGGCATCCCTGGCTCAGCTCTAAAGTCGGGGCTCCGGTGCTCCTGGGGAGCTGTGACTATGTATTCATCTGTCTTTCTCTCCATTCTTGCCCCGTGTCTTCCCCTTCATTCCTGAAGGATATGTTCACTGGATATAGAATTCTGGGTTCTTTTCTTTCAGCTCTTGAAAATGTGCCACTTCTTTTTGGCCTCCATTGTTTCTAATGAGAAATCCACCATCATTTGGATTGCTTTTCTCCTGTAGTAGGTAATGTAGCATTTCTCTCTGCCTGTTTTCAATTTTTTTGTTTGTTTGTTTTTAAGTTTTCAGAACTTTGACTATGATGTGTCTTGGCACAGAAATATTTGAGCTTATCCTGTTTGTGAATTGCTCAGCCCCTCTAAACTATAGGTGTATGTCTTTGGCCAAATTTGGGGGCTTTTCAGCTATTTTTTTAAATACTTTTCAACCTCACCTAGTTTCTCTATCGCTTTGGGATTTCGATGTCATGAATGTTAGATCATTATTATAGTCCCAAATATCACTGAAGCCCTGTTCATTTTTTAAAGTATATTTTTCTTTGTTATTCAGATTAAATAATTTCCATTGTTCTGTCTTCAAATGCATATATTTCTTTACATGTATTCCCCATTCTGCTGTTGATTACATCCATTAAGTTTGTTTTTTGTATTTTGTTTTTTTGGTTATCATATTTCTCAGTTCCAAAACTTCAAGTTGTTTCTTCTTTGTATCTTCTATTTTTTTTCTTATTTTTTTTTATGTCTTTGCTGAGACCTATATTTTTTTGTTTCAAGTGTGTTTATAGCTTCTCATTGAAGTATTTATGATGGCTGCTTTAAAATTCCTGTTAGCCCAGCCAGCATGCTCAGTGGTTGAGCATCAATCTATGAACCAAGAGGTCCCGGTTAGATTCTGGGTCAGGGCACATGCCCAGATTGTGGGTTTGACACCCAGTGTGGGGCACGCAGGAGGCAGTCACTCATTGATTCTCTTTCATCATTGATGTTTCTATCTCTCTCTCCCCCTCTAAAATCAATAAAAATATATTTTTAAAAATAATAAAATGAAATTTCTATTAGATATTTCTAATATCTGTATCACCTCAGTTTTTCCTTCATTGATTGCTGCTTTTATTCTAGTTGAGGTTTCTTGATTGTTTGTTTGCTATGATGAGTGATATTCAGTAAAATCTGGTCATTTGGGGTATTACATTACAGAGCCCACATCTTACTTAAATCTTATGTTTTAGCATGTCTCCTTTGATACCACTCTGGTGAAAGAAGGAAGGTACCACTCATTAATACCAGGTTTTCTACTTGGCCTTTGTTGAGACCCCAGGAGAAGAGCTCTTCATTACTGCTCCCCATGTACACTGTAGAGGATGACCTCATTACTACCCAGCAGTAGTGAGAGCCCTGGTTCTTGCTTGGCTTCCTCTGACACCACCCCAGCAAGAGGGGAAGGTGGAAGTTCATTCTATGTTGCCTCTACTGACAGTGCAGAGTGGGGGGAGTGAAAGTCCCCACTCCCCATTCAGCCCTCACTGAAGCTATATGAGTGGGGTGGGAGCACCTGTTACTACATGGCAAGGATTGAAGTCTTGGCCTTGGCTTGAGCACAATGGAGGGAAGATAAGACCACAGTTTTTATCTGTGGTGTTTGGCTGGAGTAGAGCAGATATTATCTAAAATTTTCTTGCTGGGTGTCCTTTTCTTGTTTTGTTTTGTTGGTTGTTTTTTTTTTTTTTTTTTTGCCAGAAAGTGCAAACTTTTATTTTAAATAAAAATGGAGAGAGAGAGAGAGAGAGAGAGAGAGAGAGAGAGAGAGAGAGAGAGAAACATCCTATATAATAAAAGGTTAATACGCAAATTGTCCCCTCAACCAGGGGCTTGACTGGGAGTTCGACCAGGGGCAGGGCTGCCCGGCCAACTGCCCACAGCCCCTTCCCCCAGCTGGCCCAGTCTGATTGGCCCAATGGGGGCGGGCTGGCCAGACCCCACCCATGCACGGATTTGTGCACCAGGCCTCTAGTCAATGATAAAAGAGAATCATTGATTGGCTGGCTTTCACATGCCCCACACTGGTGATCAAGCTGGCAACCCCGGCATGTACTTTGATCTGGAATCCAATGGTGACCTCCCAGTTCATAGGTCAATGCTCAATCACTCAAGCAGGCCAGGCTTGCGGCTTTTTAGTCTATGTCTATTGATATTTCCAAGTTGCCAGTTTCTCTAATGTTCTGTCTGGAATATATAAGACAAAACAAATCCTAGGTCCTAAGGTCCCCAGTCAGTCTATTTTCTGTTCTCCATCTTTTAGCATCTTCTTTTATTTATTTTGTATTTAATATTCAATGCTTTTAGTTAGCAAGAAGAATAGGGAAAAGGTTGTCTACTCTCTTGTCCTGGAGGCAGAAGTCTTTTACAATTTTGAAATGATGTCCTCTCCTGGCCTCATGTGAAGTGTAATTAGCACACAACTTTAATTGCACATCATTTTGTGTGAGTCTTTCCTCTTGTTTCACACACTTTGCCTTCATAAAAGGATATTTGAGAATAAATAAAAGAATATGTAACATCAATGCTCATTGCAGCTTTTACTTTTTAATAGTCTAACAAAATTAATTAAATATCTATTAATACAGGACATATATTTTCCTTTCACACAAGGAAATTGTATGCAGCCACTTAAAATGAAATATAAGTTTATGTATAAAACCATCAAGGATATATTGCTATGGCATAAAAACAATGAGCTTGCATATTATTTTTTTAATTTTTATGCTTTTCTGTTTAAAATTTTTTCTTTTTTTTAAGAATTAAAAGTCCATGTCCATGAGTTCTCTCTTTTTTTTTCCATATTTGCTCAATCCCTCCACCTCCAACCAAGACCCTCCCCAAACCAGAGCTTAACATTTTTTTAAGATCTTTAAAAATAAGTAAGTGATGTTTCAGTCCAATAAATAAGAAATGTTTTAGTTTTTCAATAGCTATGCTCTAAAAGCTATTTCATACGGCTTATCCATTTGATGTTCACAATATGCATAGCCAGGGAAGGCATTATTAACTTCTAGTTCGACGCAGTTTCTAGGTACCACACACTTTTCAATATAACTCTCCTGGGTTCCCAGTGCAATCATATTTGCCTTTTTATAATCATCTATTTGAAAAGCATCCTATGATGTAAGATAAACAAATATGACATTGCATAGAGAATCAAAACTGCAAACTTCAGCGGCCTAATCTTCAGAGAACATTTTCAAGAAACAGGTGTTTCTTCTTTTCTATGTACTCGACATACACAGCAGATAAACAGTCTTAACGTTTTTAATCACAAGGTCTATGACATATGACTTCTCTACTTCAAAGTACTCTAATAATAGCACATGCATAGAAATATAGTGCTCTGAGCAAAGTAAACAAACACTTTTCTCTCCTGAGAGGGATCAGATGAATCCGCTTATGTCAGATCTCTCCCAGAATTCCATTGTTGTCTCTCCAAACAGGCTTTAAGGAAAACCACCAAATCTGGGATTGGGAGCTTTTCTCAAACGTGTTTCCTTTAAAAACACAGGGAAACAGGATTTTTGGCCACAGGAGGTCAAGGTCAGCAATCTAACAGAAATGGTCCTTTTGAACTTCCTTTCTGAGAAACGCATTATGTTATCTGAGGAAAGTTGTTACATTGAAAATCTCTGCTGACACTCAAGTGATGATCAATTTTGCACTAGGAATGATTTCAGGAAGCATACCTATGAAATCCACAAATCAGTCTAATGATACTAAAATGTAAATTTCCAAGACAATGAGAACAGTATAAACTCAGTGAGGACTGGAACAGTGTTTTAGCATTTTTGTGTGCTCCAAAAAGTACTGTACAGTGCCTTACGCATAATAAGTAATCAATAATTATCTATTTAATGAATGGTATTTTTAACAATAAAAAAACTCATAATGAAAAAAACAGAATTAAGAATGCAAAGAGTAACATTATTATATTTAAAATCTTTTTTTGAAATTAAAAAAATGAAAAAAAAAGAATCTAAAGAAATGCAAATAAAACACTCAAATTGTGTTCCTCATATAATGTATTGCTTTCAGAGACCTGAATTTATATGAAATGTTTGCAAATATGGGTATTTTACCAAATAGAATATAAAGACATTCCTATTAAGATGGTTTTCATACCACTGTCTTATATGTGTACAGTATTTTTTGAAAATTTAAGAAAATTTTCAGTAAATTACCTCATTTTAGTGTTACAGAAATTTCAATAGTATTATCTCCATTATAAAGTTAGAAAAGTTCAGATGAGATTTACCAAAAGGCACCCAATGAATGAGCAACAGAGCTTGACCTTTGCTCCTGAAGATGAGACTGTCATTTCTGTAAGAAAGGCAGCTCTTCAAGTTCTTATCTGTCAGAAGGGCTTAAAGGGCCAGCCCTCAGCATACAATTCTCTCTCTAATCACTGTAAGCTGTAGTTTGACCTGCTTTCTCTCTGATATTAAACTGCCACTGAGCTTTGGTTTAGTTTTAAGAAAGAAATACCAAAGAAGAAAACACATCAAGTAGGGGACATAGATCTTTTGTCACACTGGCAGGTTTTCTTCCCACCTGATGGACACATTTTCAGTTGACACTGCCCACTTCCTGTCCAGAGGAGAATGTTTAAGGAAAATGTCTGAAACACATTTCCCTTTGCTTTAAACTGAATCATGAAAACCCATAATTTTTTTTTCATTCTACGCTAGAAAATGGGTATTCTAAGATATTTTAGCAATTCTAAATTAAAAAAATAAGAAGCATTAAACAACAGAGTAGTTTGTTTGCATAAAATACCCTAATATTGTTATTCACACTTGGCCTTACTTACATTTTACTAAGTTGACTTATTTCCATTTAGTATACAAAAACTTCTAGTTTCTCTTTTTAAAAACTTGTTTTAGTAAGAATCAATATTGGGACTGTGTTAAAAAGGTATATGACATCTGTCATCAACTTATGCTTGGAAACTATAAGTAGATTAGAACTAACAATCACTATTCTTCCCTTAACTAAATTTTCCTTTTAATGCTTGAAACATCCAGATTTTGCCTTTTGATATATTAATTAGGGACTAGTTAAACATGTTTTCTAGAAAGGCACAAAATGTCTATCCAGTGATGAGATTATCTGGACCAAAATGCTGAAAGCATTTAGCATCATGTTATAATAAAACATGCCTGTGAAGTGAGTGACAAAAGTTGCCAGTGCAGTGGACGTATGTGCCCCAACCTACAATGCTGAAAGGTAAAACATCCCAGGGATTGTATGATTTTATAGCTATCTCCGGTCTTGGCCTAATATACCAGGCAGTTTAATGAGCCAAACACAGCAGGTAGCCTTAGAGGAAGTTCCGCTCTCTATCAAGGCTCTTGCTTCATTTCCTGCCCCAGACACAATTCCCATGGGCAGCAGTTGGAGTTTAAGTCTCAAGGAAATGCAGAACCAGTTTAAATGTATTACTACTCTAGATAATGTCTAACCTCTCTAGGAGCCATGAAAATAAATATGTCTATTCCTTCTCCTAGAACAGTATCTTGTACATGAGACAACTCAATAAAGTCATGTCCAATTGAATAAATAGAATTATATTAGGCAGCAATATTTTTGTTAGTGTTTCTGATCATCTTATATTTGGAAATTTTGTCTTAATGTGACATTGTGCTTTGAAAACGCCTGCGTTCTTCGAACTTAGAAGATACTCTTTATATCAAAAGACAAGTGATAGCTTGAATTCTAGAATTTTGCAACTTTAAGGGAACAAAAAGTTCATTATGAAAGTAATCATAAATCACTACCTAGTTACAAAGAATCACCTTTGATAAAAATTCAGGTTCCTTTTCTGCAACATGGAGAGGTCAAGCATAGGTGATCTGAACAACAGCCCAGAGGAAGCCGTTGGAAGGACTTCAGAATGACCTACTTGATGGTGAAAGTCAGAATGCTTGTCATCTGAGGTCAGAAACAAGACAAGAATGTTTGCACTCACTACTTCCATTCAACATTATATTTGAAGTTCTAGCCAGAGCAATCAGGCAAGAAAAAAAAGATAAAAGTCATCCAGATTAGAAAAAGAAAAGTACAATTTCCTTTATTGACAGATGACATAATCATTTATGTAGAAAATCTGACAGAATTTACAGAAAAACTGAGAAAACCAATAAGTGAGTTTAGCCAGATTTCAGTTTACAAAATCAATATACAAAAATAAATTGTATTCCTACATACTAGCAGTAGAAAATAAGAAAATAAAATTTGTAAAAATCACAATAACATCAAAAATATGAAATACTTGCAGATAAATCTGAATCTGATAAAACATGTGAAAGACTTGTACGTTACCCACTAGGAAGTATTGCTGATAGAAATTAAAGAATACGTAAAATAAATTGAGAGATATATCTTGTTCATGGTATTGAAGACTAAATATTTTTAAAGTATTAATTCTTCCCAAATAAACCCATAAACTTTGGGACCCCTATCCAATGAAATCCGAATCAAAATCCCCAATGGCTAGTTTGAAGAAATTTGCAAGCTCATTTTAAAATTCATATGGGACTGGCCAATGTGGCTCAGTGGATGAGTGTCAACAAAAGGACTAAGAGGTCACTGGTTCAATTCCTAGTTAGGGTACATGCCTGGGTTGTGGGCTTGATCCCCAGTGTGGGGCATGCAGGAGGCAACCAATCAATGATTCTCTTTCATCATTGATGTTTCATTCTCTCTAACCCTCTCTCTTGCTCTCTGAAATCAATAAAAATATTTTTAAAGAAAACTATAGACCAATATTCTTTATAAATATTGACATAAAAAATTATCAACAAGATACCAGCAAACAGAGTTCAGCAGCATATTGAAAAGATACTCTATACCATGACCAAGTGGGATTTATTCCTGGAATGCAAGGATGGTTTGACATATCATCAATATAATATGCCACTTCAACAAAATAAAAAATAAAAATCATTATCTCAATCGATGCAAAAAAATAGCATTTGACAAAATCCAATACACTTTCTAGACACAGACACTCAACAAAATCGAAATAAAAGAAAATTAGCTTAAAATAATAAAACCTATAATGAGAAATCAACAGCAAACATTGTACTCAATGGTGAAAGACTCAAGACTTTTTCTCTAAGACCAGGAATAGGGCAAGGATGACCACTTTCTCTAATTCTATTTAACACTAGAGGCCTGGTGCATGAAATTCGTGCAAGGGCCTTGGCCCCACCCCCCGCCTGCCGCCACTGTGGCTAGAGGCCTCTGCCACCACCCCCACCCACTGCCGCCATGGCCGGGGCCTCTGCCACATCTGCGGCGGCCCCCACCCACTGCGGTTTTGTCCAGAAGGAAGGACCTCTGGAAGGACATCTGGTCTAATTAGCATATTACGCTTTTATTATTATAAACCAGGGACCCAATGCATGAATTTGTGCACCTTGAAAGGAACTGTGGGCCATGAGGCTGCGGTGGGCACAGGGGTGGGTCTCGGCCCATCCTCTGCACGCCCGCCCAGCCCCTCCTGCTGTGGCCCCCAGTTCCCTCTCTGCCGGCAATCCCACTCCGTTACTGCCGCTGAAGGCACCCAAGCGCTGAAGTCACCCAAGCGCTGAAGGCACCAGCCCCATTCACACCCGCTGATGGCGCCAAGCAATCAGGACTGGCGCCAGGTGCCTACAGTGGGTGCAAGCAGCAGGTGTGAGTGGCAGCTTTGGCACTGGCTGCAGGTGCGACCAGGGCTGGTGCCGGCAGTGGGTGCAAGCGGCGCCTCCAGCACCAACAGCAGGTGCGAGCGCCAGGCAGGACCGCGGGGTGAGGAGAAAAGAATTTTCAGTAACCACCAAACGTTCAGCCCGATGACAGTGACTGGCACCTCGCCTTGGTCTGGTGCCCCCGCTCACCTGCTCCACCATCCTGCCACGACCGACACCCACCATGTTCCATGAACACTCCCTGGTGGTCAGTGCACGTCAAAGCGACCAGTTGTTCGGTTGTTCCGCCGTTTGGTCTATTTGCATTTTAGCCTTTTATTATATAAGATAGCACTGGCTGTTCTAGCCAGAACTATTAGACAAGAAAAAGACTGGAGGCCTCTTAAGCCTGCTCTGTGTAGCATCTTCTGTGGACTTGTGTTTGTAAATTCCCAGTTACAGGAATTTTCCAGTTTTTTTTTCCCCCAGGAGTTCATAATCTCTTGCTCCCTCTGGTGTCGGTCTGCTATGCAATGAATTTTTTGAAGCAGTGGCAAAACTTCAGCTTTTTGTTTGTTTATTGTTGTTTTTGGTGTTTTGTTGTTGTTGTTCTTAGTAGCCTTCGGATATCTATAGCATTCGAGGTTTCATATGCATTCTGAGACTCAAAAATAAATTCAGTCTCAGGCAGCCACTAAAAAGTCTGAATATTAGGTGTTAGTTTCAGTCTCCTCTTTCCTTGTCCAGGGGTAAGCCATGGCCTGGATACCTTTCCGATGGTATTGTACTGAGCTGGTGCAGGATCTCTGGTAGGTAACTGTGTACTGGTCTAAATCTTTACCTTTGTTCCTGGTGACCCTCCGGCATCTAAAGTACACTGGGCCCCTCAGTGCTCCAAGACAGGCAAAACAAGCCAGTACTTCAGTTCCCATAAAAGTTGGAACATTGGACACATAATCCAACTCTTTCTCTCCCCAGTGAGAAGTTTGGATTTGGAGTATTTTTCCCGTTCACTCTGGAGGGGTTATGTGGGTGCTTGCATGTGAATTTGTATCTCCATCTTTATCTCAGTTCTCTTGACCTGAGATTTTTCCTGTCAGTACTCAGATGCAGGCAAGACAGAAACCAGTACCAGGTCAATCCCCTCAAAAAAAATCAGAATATTGGACATATAGTCTAGTTCAGTGATGGCGAACCTTTTGAGCTTGGCATGTCAGCATTTTGAAAAACCCTAACTTAACTCTGGTACCGTGTCACATATAGAAATTTTTTGATATTTGCAACCATAGTAAAACAAAGATTTATATTTTTGATATGTATTTTATATATTTAAATGCCATTTAACAAAGAAAAATCAACCAAAAAAATGAGTTCGCGTGTCACCTCTGACACATGTGTCATAGGTTCGCCATCACTCGTCTAGTTCTTTCCTTCCTTCCCCAGGGAAGTGTTTCCTTCCAAACATATGGGGGGGGGGGGTGGCGGGGAGCAGAATTATAGTGAGAAAGTGTCTCCAATATTCCTACTGGCTTGGATGTGGCTAGTTTCATGCTCGCCATATTCTTGAGAACTGACCACCACCTTCATTAAGTCAGTCAAGACATAAGCAAATTACACTTTCAGATGTATATTTGATTTGTGCCTCCTTCTGCCATGAACTTCATAATTAAACACTGCAGGTTCCATTTTCATCTAACACCAAAGTGAACTAATGCTGTGAAATGCATATTTTTGCATTCTTTATCAATGCTTAACTAAAGAGAAAATTCTGTTTTAAACAGAGTGTGTACAGGATAAATTTTGTTTCTAAACTGCAATAACAGCTTTAGTGTAAATCAGACACTATAAAATAATTTTACAATGTCTTGGAAAAGAGCCCAAGACCATGAGTTCTTAAATAGGTTCTCTGTGGTAAATGGGCTGCCAACCTCTGTGTAAACAATAAGCCTATTCCCTAATAATGCTAAGAAATATCCACTGAAATGAATTTTAGTCTGATAAGAAAAAGAGTGGAAATTTGTTCTGATCCTTGAATTGTTTTTAACCAATTGTGGAAAAGTTATCTTTAAGAAGTGTTGCTCAGGGCTTTTTCTTTCCTAACGCTTTATATCTTACTTTCTGCTCTACTCCAAACAGACTAGTTGACTTGTCATTGAGCATTCGACTTACCTGTCTTAGCCTCCGTGCTTCTTCACACACTGTACGCCTGAGTATACAGTTGCTCATGGGGGTGCTTTGCATACCTATTGTTTTATTTTTCAAAAACATTTAATGATTCTGCTTTGCCTATAGAAAATTCAGTTCAACCACTTCAGCCTGATTTTCAAAAGCTTCTATAATCTGACTTCAACTCATTGGAAGCATAAACAACCCTTAACACTTGAAATTCAAGTACTTTTCATTTATTCCCCAATTAAATTAAAACCAATTCAACTCCCAATGTCTGAGAGTGGTAGGAAGCACAATTTCACCCTCTGAGGGGTTCTCTCTTTCCTTTTTGTGGATCATCCAAGAACTTCAGGCTCTTTGGCAGTCCCAAGAAAGATCCTTTGAACATCCCCTACCAAGTGAACAAGGGACCTGGGGTCTTTCAACCACTGCCACTGGGATTATCATATTCTGCCACCCAGAATGGCCATGAACTGCTGTCCTCTCTATTCCTGAAACAAAGGCTGACTTGCCCGATTCCCTAGCCTAGGCTGGCAGGGATATGGAAGGTAAATACTGCCCCTCTATACCTCCATTTCATCAAAGGCACGCCTGATTCAAAGGGTTTCTAACTATACTTACCATGTTGTAGCCTAACCACTCAATCGCCTTAGTTACAAGAAGACTGACCATTCTCCTCTGAGCCCAACTGTCCCAAAAACATGTTTAGGGTCTGTCCATTAGGGACCCGTAATCACTGGAAGTCCATTCCAGGGTAAAGAGCCATAACAACTGCTGAATCAGTCTCTTTTTCAGCTCCCAAACCACCAAAATTCATTCTACTCCCTTTTCAAACTAAGTGGGATGTAATGGAGGCAGGTCCTAGAAACAAAATATCCATTTTCCCTCTTGGGAGGGTACTTGCCTCTGATCACATCACAAGAAAAAGAAGAAAGACTCTTAGATGCTTCTCCTTTTCAACACGTAGAGAAAGTCTTAGCCAATGCAGTAAGACAAGAAAAAAAAAAAAAGGCATGCACATTTGAAAAAAGAAATAAAGCTATCTTTATTCACAGAGAACATAATTGTTTATAAACAAAATCTGAAATAATCTACAAAAAAAACACCCTCCTAGAACTAATAAGATTACAAAGCCACAAGATATAAGATTAATTTTTTAAAAAATCAACTATATTCCTATAAAGTAGCAACAATTTGAAATGCAAAATATAATTATATTGCCTTGGCTCAGTTGGTTGAGCATTGTCCCATGAGCTGAGAGATCACTGGTTTGATTCCCAGTCAGGGCACATGCCCGGGTTGCAGGCTTGATCCCCAGTGCGGGGAGTGTAGGGAGCAGCCAATCAATGATTCTCTCTCATCATTGATGTTTCTATCTCTCTCTCCCTCTCCCTTCCTCTCTGAAATCAATAAATATATATTTTAAAAAAGTACACTTGTACAATGTTTAAAAAAAAAAAGAGCAAGACAGGAAAATTAAAGAGAGCCTAGTTAAAGCCATACTTAAAAGCACAAAACCATTTGGTGTTTATGTCCCAGGAACTGGTCAGTAAACTGGTTACTCTACAGGCTCAGGCTGGACAGACGCTCTCTGGGCACACACATACCCCTGGAAATACCAGTTTAGAGGAGCACAGATTTCCTCCTAATACCACCACTCAGCTAGGCACTGCACAGATATTTCTAATCCTTGCAATGACTCTGCAGGTCATTATTATGACCCACATTTTATAGATGAGGACACGGATATTCTGAGTGGTCAGGTGAGGGCCCAAGCTTTAGAGTCAACTGGTGGTCTGGAGTGCAAACTCAGGTTCCTCAGCCTGTGTGGCCCATGCCTGACCCCCCACAGTATGCTGCTTTCATTAGCTCTCCTCTGAGCATCTCAGAATCCCTCCCTGAAACCTCAGGCTGGTTCCCCTACTGTGACTGGAACATGGGGGCTCCTGTGCCTTCCCTGCTTAGGGCAGCCCCCTTTCTCCCACCTTCATAGATGTTTTCAAGTCCCCCCTCTCCCGTAATGTTTCTTCCCAAGGTTCACACTGACTTTCTGCTTCCAAATCTGCAATAACCCAAGACCCTGAGTCCAGTATGTTTGATGTGATGATGGAGGGGGCAGAGGAAGCACATCTCCAGAAACCCCTGGAGCTGGAAAACAAGCCTGGAGCGCAGCCTGAGGGAGGAAGTGGGGTGGGCCAACTAGAAAGGATGTTGACCCCCACAGGTCAGACAAGAGGAGGGGCCCTCTGGTCAGAGGGAAGTGAAAACAGGGAGTGCCTGGAAGAGATTGTTCATGCTTTAAACCCGGGCCAAACTAAATGAGTAATGAGAGAGGGTGTGCGGGGCCTCACTATATATAGCTGGACCCAGGACTCCCTCAAGGGAAAAAGAGTCCATCTGCCCCACATAGTCTTAGGACCTGTTAGTTGGCAACCCACCCAACGACACAGCGGGGGACAGTCCAGGGAGGGGTGGGGGGCACGAGAACTCCGTCTTCCCCTTTGGGGACGCTCCTGAGTGGTGTTAGGGGAACAGGATGTAGAGCCCACTTGGGAAGGGGAAGGCCTCCCTTCCGCTGCGAACATGTATGTCTCAGCCCTTAGTAATGAATTCCTAAGGGAGACTGACTCCTGTCTTCCCACAAGCGCCTGGCTGCAGAAGGTGTGTGGATGCTCCCCCAGCTGTGGATTGGGGAACAGGAATTCTCTCTCTGGAGGTCTTTGGGCGGCTCTATCTCTCTCTGTTGGGGGCGCAAAGTCTCTATTGCGGTATTTTTGGAGATAATGTTCTCTGGAAAAGGAGGGTTCTAGGAGGACTCCAGCACCCATGTTTCCATGTCCAGATGCAGCTCTCTCCCCTCACGGGAAATTCTGAAGAAGCCAGCCACCGGATGGAGTTCCACCGTGGGTCTGATAGGGCCCCTCCTGACACAGGGCATTGTCCTTCTGCCATCGGATAAGGCGCCTAATCAGTATTGCTCACTATTAGGATAAAAGGAGCTCTAGGATCTGGGGGAAGGTAGGAGAAGGCCAAATGCGGGAAGTCGGGGACCCTTTCAGGCTGAGCAGAACTCTAATGCCAGGTGAATGGGGCTTTGTCTCAAGGTATCAATTTGAGCTCACTGCTGGGGAAATGTTTTCTTAAAAATGATTTTTAAAATGTAGCTCCTAGCAACCAAGAACAATTAATTCAAACAGGAAGTTCTCAGACACAGGGCATTGCTAATGACACTTATCTGTAAACCCTACCATTGATTACAAAATTGATAAGAGACAATCTCTTCCTTGGCCTTCAGCGGCTATTACCGGCAACAAAATTTCCAAATTCTAGAGCTTTTACCCCTAAGCTAAGAAAATGCACCTCCAGGTTTGCAGAAGGAAACACAAAACTTTCATCACTAGGAATTTCTGCCACTTCTTCCTCAATATTTTCCATTCTGAGTGGGATTTTCCTGTTTCACCGGTGCTGTATTTTGTGGCATGCCCCTTGCTCCTGCTCTAACTCTCCCTCCTTCCTCTCCTGAATGAGTTGATTGAATCCACTCCCACTAGTGGCGTGTCTCATAAAATATGCCCAAAGAGCACTGCAGTCTTCCTTCCCTCCTCTCCTCCCCCTGTGGGGGTTTCAGCATCCACATGGGGAATCCACCCCATGTCTCCTGGCTGCACAATTCTAGTGGCCTTTCCCTTCCCGCCCCTCTTCAGCAGACCGTACCCAACCCACACCTTGTACATTATCATCACCCTGGCCAATTTCATCCCTGAAATCCCCCTCTGATGCATTCTTTTCAACCCAGTTTCTCCCCCCAGTTTTTTCCAAGCCTAACAGTTCTCTCCAGACCGTATTTCCTTCAAACCCATCTCCATTAAATTCTTGAGCCAAAATCTCATTTCCACAGTCCCATCTCTCTATTTCAACATTGGAGCTGCTGAGTATGCGATCCTGAAGATCAAAACCAATCTATGAAACCCAAGTTCATCTAGGCCAGGGGTCCTCAAACTACGGCCCGCGGGCCACATGCAAATACAAATATTGTATTTGTTCCCATTTTGTTTTTCTACTTCAAAATAAGATATGTGCAGTGTGCATAGGAATTTGTTCATAGTTTTTTTTTAAACTATAGTCCGGCCCTCCAACGGTCTGAGGGACAGTGAACTGGCCCCCTGTTTAAAAAGTTTGAGAACCCCTGATCTAGGCCTTCAACAGTGCACCAAGCGCTCTCTGCCTGGAGCTCCTCTTCTCTAGTCAGGGACTCCACCCCTCCATCCCCCTCCACCATCCTCTCTGAGGTCATGACTCCACCCTGATTTTACAAAGAAACCAGGAGTAACCTCCCTTAGTCTCTTCACCCGTTCACCCCCATCTCCATCAACTTCAGCTCAGAACTACCTTCCCCATCCCCCACCTGTTTTCCCCACTTGGCTCTCTCCTTCCCCTTCTAGGCCTCAAGTAAAACATCAGCACTTCCCTGGGGCCTTCGGGATCCATAGTAAGTACTTGATAAATGTCAACTATTATTATGTTTATCCCATGCCCCTTCACACAGAATCTATCACTGTGCTTTCTGCCAGATAATAATACTTTTTGTGTTTTATTGCACTGACCACACATTAAAGATTATTTATCTGCATGCCTTTTCCTTTTATAAAACCACAAGCTCCTTGAGAACAGGGGCTGTGCCTTGTGTATCAGTGGAAGCAATATAGTGTCTGGCATATAACAGATGCTCAATAAACATTTGATGAAATAAAACATAACTGACTTCTCAGTTCTCAACTGTGAAGTCATATGTCCATCTATTTAATGGCTGCGATTCAAATCACCTTGACTACAAATCAAACCAACTAAATCAGCATCTTTTAGAGGGAGACAGGCCTCAGACTTTTTTTTTTTTTTTTTTTTTAAACTGATTGTAGTGTGCAGCTTGTTTTGAGAATCACTGGCTCATAGAAGGTGGAGAGACTCAGAAGGTATCTAATTCTAATATGTTGTATTACAAGAAATGCCCAACTAATCTAATAAGAGAGACAAGCAAACAAGAAATAGATTCATGAAACATTAAACAATAATGAGGTTGGTGTGAGACCAGTGGAAACGCCCAGTGAGTGGGCACTGGGGGCAATGGCTTTTCCCTGGCACCAACACTGGGGCTATTTCTCCATCAAGTTCTCAGCTTTGGGGCTCCAGATACTTTCTGTTCATCTCCCCAGTTCCTCCTCTCAGCCGGCATCATCATTTCCTAGTGCTATCACATCTGTGGTTCTAACTTGAGCATTTACAGGACTTTAGAGAAAAGCAAGATAGCTAAGACAAGTTGACAGGTCAGGCTCTGTGGGGGTGAAAAGCAGGGCAGACGTGGCTGGCAGAAAAAAATGACCCAAAACTGTCTAGTCCAGTGGCTCTTCTGAAATTACTCTATGATGTTTGTTCCTAACCTTGGGGTGTTTTAGGCCAAGAACAGCACCTAAGAAGTCAGTGTGGATAAGGGATCTAGGGTCTGGCACTCAAGGTGTAGTCTCTGCCTCCTCTGGGAATTTGTTAGAATCTTGGCCCTACTCTGCCAGAATTTTCGTTTTAGCAAAATCCCCCATCCTCCAGATGTTTCATACACACATTCAAGTTCCAGAAGTACTGTTCTAGACCGGAATCTGAGGCAGACCTGCAGAGCTGGCCTGAGATTTAGCCTTTCTAAAAACCTCTCAGGCAATGCAAATACTGCTGGTCCCAGGACACCCCACATTGGGTATTTCCTTCTGACAACCAAAGCAATTTGCAATCATGACTATAGCCTGCTCTATCTCTGGTTATCTGTTATGAGTTTCTGTGTTTCAAGTAAGAAGAAAATCAATTTGAATGGGGTGAAAACAGTAAATGACTTGCATACACTCACATAACTGAAGAATTCAGAGGTATGGCTCACCTCCCAGGAGCCTTGATTCACAGGCTCTGATACTGTCACCCAGGTTCCAGGTTCTCTCATGTCCCTGCTCTACCACCCACCACGATGGCTTCATCCCCATGCTCCACTGGGTGGCCTCTAGGCTCTCCCCATCATGGGCAAAATGTCTGAGATTGAGAAAATCGGCAGCTAAGATTCCTTCTTACCATCGATTACATTTCAGACGCATAGTATGGCAGTCAGCTTCATTCAGTGAGGTCTGAAGGGCTGTGCTGAACTGCCGCCTGAGTAGCTGTTGATGAGGAAGCCTGGACTTCTCTCCATCCTCTCCCCTGTGGCAGCATCCACGGCTCCCTGTCCTCTAGTTTTGTGGTTAGGTTTGGCCAATGAGAGGCACCATCAGAAAGTCAGGAGAGCCCTAACCGGTTTGGCTCAGGAAATAGAGCGTTGGCCTGCAGACTGAAGGGTCCCAGGTTTGATTCCAGTCAAGGGCATGTACCTTGGTTGTAGGCACATCCCCAGTAGGGGGTGTGCAGGAGGCAGCTGGTCCATGTTTCTAACTCTCTATCCCTCTCCCTTCCTCTCTGTACAAAAATCAATAAAATATATATATTTTAAAAAGTCAGGAGAACAACAGGATTTTTTTTCCAAGATCCATTTTCTGGCCCCATTCTCCAGGGCCACAGGTGGCAGTCATTTCATTCCTCTTCTCAAGGCCATCACCTCCTGCTGGCAGGACCCAAAGCTGCCATTACCTTGGGTTCCAGTAACTGCCTCTCCCAAGCCCCAACCATGGCTGGTGGATGATGCTCTGAGCTACTGCCTGACTTAGGATGCCTCCAGTCCCTCTACAGATTCCCTTGCATAATGGTCCCTTGATCTTTCTTGGTTCACCTATTTTAAGTACAGCCTGTTTCCTGTAGGACTCTCACCCAGACACACCCCATTTACTTTTGCACAAGCTTTATTTTAAACAAGCTTTCTTCCCCAATTTCAAAGATGTCTGTAACCCAGAACTTTAGAAACAATGATTTGAAATGTGAAAGATACACACTAAGTGTTCAATGTTTAAAACTAGCTGGAAATGACATACCTTTTGAAGAAAAAAGTGCTTTCTAGCACAGTTCACGAATTTTTCACTTTATAAAAAGAATCCAACCTTACTGTAAAAGTAGTGAACAAACATACAAAATGAAAAAAGATGGGCTTTACGTATACTTAAGCAGAGCACATTTTTGCATTGCCTTCTTTGAGATGTTAACCATGGTAATAGTTGTTCCTACTGGGGTGCATGTTCGTGAGGAGAAAGGGAAGTTTTATCTAGTGTGCCAATTGTAGTGATACAGGGTAAACTGGCTATGGAACTCACGAGGACAGAGGCGAGGGGTTCAAGCCAGCACCCCCAGCTGAGCTGTCTTGAGAGCACAACTGGTTAGGTCCCACTGTTCCCTGAGACGACAGTGCCTCGGGTGGGGGCGCTGGCTGCCCCGAGACAAGGACAGGTGGGAGCTGCTGAGGTTGCATTTGGAAGCCGCACCCCCGACACCAGCCACAGGGGAGCACATAGAGCATTAGTGCATGCGCAGGACGCTGCGGGGCGCCAGGAGACCCCCCCGCATTGCGGGGGTGGGGAGAGGTGGGCGGGTTCACCAGCTGGGGACCTAGCCCGGGTGCCAGGGCCA
>NW_005871065.1:10401326-10403227 GCF_000147115.1 Myotis lucifugus | reverse complement strand
GGTGGGGGGGGGCGGTGTCACTCCAGGCCCTGACAGTCTCGGTGGTGGCCCCGCTCGCGTGCAGGACGGCAGTGACAGGCCCGCGGGAAAGCCCTAGTCCTAGTGCAGGCCCAGGCCATCTGTGGCCAAGCGGCCGCCTGTGGCTTGGGACAATGGGGGTTAGGGGTACCGGTCCCTGCCCCTGGTCTGGTCCAGCAGGGGCCAAGCGCAGCGCCACCTCCGCCGGGCTGGGGATCTAGTCGCTTTCCAAGTCTCAGAGCTCAGACACCTCACAAACCGGCCAGGAGCACATTTTAACGCCCAAATTAAGGCAGTGTGATAGTGGAGGTTAATATTAACCTAGTGCCAGAACAGGATCACCAGTGACTCCATCAGCCAATGATGACTGGGCAGATTTCAGCACCGAGACGGAATCAGCTTCTTGTAATATAGGGACCTGGAAGTGCCAAGGAGGCAGCTGGTAGGCCAACACCTGCCCCAGGAAGGTGGGCAACTCAGGGACAGTCCCCTAAGGACCACCTGCGGAGTTTTCTGTCCTCGGTACAGAAAGAACTGGGCTTGTAAAAGATTGCATTTAGGATGCGCACAGAAAAAAGGGGGGGGGGCGGGTTTGCATGAGTCTTAAGGACTCTTAACTGTACCTGAAAAGATTAAGTCAAGAATAAAGACTTACATTGGACTGGAGATGGGACCAAGTCGAACTGACCCCACCAAAGAGTGAAGAGGACCCCCAAGCAGGTTCATAGAGGTTCATCTTCTAGGAATACAAGAGCCAACTAGACACTGTTAACGGAAAGGCAAGCTGCAGCAGAGCAGGGGAGATGTGATCCCACTGTTGGGGTGGAGAGAGAAAACCCTACC
Organism: Myotis lucifugus; assembly: GCF_000147115.1. Classification (NCBI taxonomy): domain Eukaryota; kingdom Metazoa; phylum Chordata; class Mammalia; order Chiroptera; family Vespertilionidae; genus Myotis; species Myotis lucifugus. Next base: position 10,402,366 of record NW_005871065.1, on the reverse strand, counting down.
CTCTTTCTGATTGTAGATGCGGAGAAAATGCGTGCAAGGAAAAAACGGGATTTGTAAGCAGTCACTAGCCTGAAGTTCAGACTGGGGGTGGGGTGAGGCCTTGTGTGTGTGTGGGGGGGGAGGGGGGGATACTTAGTTTTCCCTTAATGTGCTGCTTACATTTTTATGAAAATATGACATTTTAAAATGTTAATAAAGCTATTTATGAAGACAAATGGTTTTATACTGATAAGATGAAGATAAAGTCTGGCAATTTTATTCCTTCTTTAAACAAAAAGCCAACTCTCCCTCAACTTTAAAACACAGCAAGAGTCAGAAGCTTGAACTCACCACAACCAGAGGTCACCATCTCCCTCTTTTCTAACACCAACTTTCGCATAAAAAAATTTAAAAATTTTAAAAATAAAAGCTCAAGACTACAGCCTGTCTGGCTTGCTGTTGCCTGCGTTTCCAGCTCCTTTAATAACGAACGCTTTTATCTGCAGTAAGTCACTTGGTTTCTTACCTGAGAAACGAAGGAGAAATCAACTCTTTTTTCCAACTTGGAATAAGAACATTCCCGAGTTTTCTCCGTTGGAGAGGCGCCCCTGATTAGACGACACCTTGAAAACCTTTCCCAAGGCTTTCTCACGTCGTGTTCCTTATCATTTACACCTGGGGATGCTTAACCATGTGGTCGGGAACCTTTCCGTTTAATTTCATCTCCCGGCCCCAAGGCGCTTCTGCACCTGCCCGTGAATTGTTTCCCCACGGGTGAAACTCCCCCAGCGAGGTCCCAGATGCAGCCACTGGCCCGCCAGCGCGAATTTTCCCGGGGTCCCGCCTCTCCCCTGCGGGAGCCCCCCCTCCCACATCCCCCCGGGTTCTCGGCGCCTCCCCCGCCCCCCTCGATCCGTCTCTCGGGCCCAGGGCGCAGCTCCGTGTCCTGCGGGGCACATTCCCCACACCAGCCGCCCGCGCTCCCCCTCGGCACACCTTGACGATGCCGAGTGCCAGACTCGCCTGGGCCCCACCCGCGGCCGCTGCTCGCCGCCGCTAGC
>NW_005871065.1:10387990-10401226 GCF_000147115.1 Myotis lucifugus | reverse complement strand
GTAGCTCGCTCCGGGTCTGGCTCTGATGGCCACTGGCGTACCCCGCATCCGGGCTGCCCGTGGCGCTCCAGCCCTTCCCGGCAGCCTCGCAAACCTCAGCCAGACCCGCCGCCTCCCAACCCGGGGGGAGGCGGAGAAGAGGGGAAGGGAAGAGGAGGGGATGGGGAGCGAGGGAGGGAGATGCCACGGCGGCTGCTCGAGTCCCTTGGGCCCGAACCCGCCACCCGCGTCCCTAGCCAGGCTCTGCTCACCGAGTGGCCAGCGCCCCCGCCGGCCCAATGACACTGCGCGCACCCCTGGGCCGCTGGGCTTTCTCTGCACCGACGGGGCCCATCGAGAACCCAGGCGCCAAGCATCTCGACCCGCTGCCACTCGTTCACTGAAGTTCTGCCCGTGTTTATAGGCTTTCATTCCCTCCTCGGCAGACAAGAAGCCTCCGAGACCCAAATCCCCTCCCCTCCTCGGAGGAAAGTCCGTCCCGGACGTCACGTTTGAACCGTCTGACTTCTCCGAGGGCCGGCGGGCTCCGGGACGAGTTCAACAGGGAAGCCCCGCTCTCACCTCCCAGCCCAATGGGTTTCAGGCCGCGGGTCCCGGCGCCAGGCGGGCACCCAGCGCCTCGAAACGAACGCAGGGCGTCGCAGTCTTTTCGTCTTTGTTACCCGGGTGGCCAGGCTCTCCTTGACACACGGTTTCTTTTTTTTATGATTATTTACACCAAACTTTAGATCTTTTAAAAGATCTTTTACGTATCTAAGCTAAAATCCTTGCAAAATATTGTTACAATGTTCCTCCGAATGAATAGCAGCTGCAGTGCGGGTTCCGGGCGGGAGGAGCGCGGCGCGCTCGGCCTCCAGCGCCTCTCCAGCTCCGCGGTGCCCGCGAGGGAGGGCAGTGGCTCGGTCTCCCCCGGACCAGGGAGAGCCCCGAGGGAGAGGTGGAGGCGGGTGAGCTTAGAGTTTGTCCTTTACACGCTGTTGTTTTTTCTTTGTGTAAAGCGTTAGGGATAGTATTTCTTTTAACTAGTGGCTGTAAGAGGTGAGTGGATTTAAAATTCCAACCACGGTAGCCAGCAATCGCGGTTGTCTGGTATTGATTGAAATGCTGTAAAAATATCTTTCCACATAAGGCGTGCATCAGGATTTCAGCTGTTCCCCACCCTCTGCCGAGGGAAAAAATCTATTTAAAAAAATCCACATTCTCAAAATAGAGGAGTGTGCCCTGGGGAAGATGGGGGCACCGATATCCTCACCTTCTCACAGTGGAGGAAAGACTCGCCTTGGCGATGGATGAAGAAAAGGGATGTGTAATCTCAGTACTTGAAAAGGCAATGATAATCCATAGAAGATGCGGAAATAAGGATTAAACTACCTTCGGTAGATAGAGGAGCACAGGAAATGCTTAGTGATTATAGCAAGAAGTCAATGCTCAAAACTGATAAACAGAATTAGCTGCTCAGGCATATTAATTAGCCGCCGGAGGAAGAAAGTTGTTAATGTAGATAACAGCCAATAGAACTTAAAAAAAAAAGGATTGACTGACGTGGGGAATGGGCTGGAGGTGGGGAGGGTTGAATCTTGCTACAACTCTTAGTTTATATTACAAGCCCCTCTTCAATGCTACCTTTTTGTGTGTGTGCATCATTTAAATTTTTAAAATTGTTTTTAAATGAATAAATAAAAATTATACACTTTCCAGACCTACAGTCTCTTTACTGAAACTACAAACTTGATTTTTTATTTTCTTCTTTCCTATTTCTCCCCCGCCAACCTCACTAAGCCCTTTTCAGTTTCATATTTGTAGTATGTGTGTACACCTTCAATTCCTACCATTGCTTTCAAATGTCCAAACAGGTTTATTAAAATGAGCGGAAGAACCCACTAATAGGGAACAACTGTAAAATTGTTTCTTCAGTTCAGAGATGTCTCAGAATTGTTTTCTCTTCATCCTTCTACCATTGACTTCTGAGGACTGAATGATTGAAAAACCTGAGTATCAAGCTAGAGATGATTTCATAACTTCCTGTCCTCCCCCGTTCCACTTTGGTTATTCCCCCTCAAGAATTCCAACTTTGTTCATTAAGAAAGAAAGAAAGAAAGAAAGAAAGAAAGAAAGAAAGAAAGAAGAAAGAAAGAACTGAAAAGAGAATGTTAGCAGACTTGATATCACATTCAGTGAGTCCCAATTAACTGTCTCTGTATAAAGACCTTGAAATTTTCATGTAAAAGGGATTTTGTGTGAATTGAGGCATTTGATATGAAATTCTTTAAGTTACAGTTATTTCTAGACCTATTATGTAATCAAAGAGACCGTGTTGTCCACAGACAGTCTGTGTTTCCTGCTAATATGGACAATCTTACAAGGCTCAGTCCACTAATCCAAGTACCAAGATACTGTTGTCTTCTTTCCCAATGGAATAATGAAATTAAACCACCCAAATCTGCTGGGGGGACATAGAGATACATAAAATCAAAGGGGAGAGAGCAATTGCTGGGGCACTGAAGCAATCCTTTAAGCATGATCTCTTTGAACCCCTACAATCATCCAGTGAGAGAGTCAGGGCTTTTATCATTATCCCTACTTTTTTTACAGATGAGAAGACTGTTTAGAAAAATATGAGTAATTTCTCCAAACTCACACAGCTAAGTCGCTGAGCCAGATGAATTTCTGACTCAAAATGCAAAGGCTTCTCTTCTTTTGGAATAGTGCCACGGTGGCATTATGCAGTCATTCTCATTGCTCCAATTCTTTTGCTAAATTCGATGTTCTGGCACCTTCTTTAAGAGAAAGGAGTAATAGCCGCTGGCAACTGTCTCAAGTAGAAGAGAGGCAACACAGGAACTCCTGATTTCTTCAAGAACTTTAGGAATCGCTGAGGTGCCGAGAGACAAGCAAGGTACTCAACTCAATGTGCTTTTCCTGATACCAGCACAAATTTAAAGAGGGAGCTGGTGTCTTCTGCAGTATAATTCAAAAGCACAGTCCTATTCAGAGATAATAATAATAAATCAAAGGTACAATTTCATGGTGATATCCTCTCTCAGCCGCTTCCATAAGTAACTTACAAATTGATTTGTAATTTACCAGACCCACCCTGGTAGCTTTAACAGAGAAGTAGTCACTGGCTTGGTGGGAAGGAAAATGCCCTTTTCCTGACTGTTCTGGGTCATTCAAACAGGTGTAAACACTGTGCTTTCATCGGGTCAGGATATCTCAGTCCATGAAAGGGCTGGACGCCACCTCCTGTCACACAACAGAAGTATATCTCAGAAGTAGAGATGGGGTGGGGGTGGGGGGGGAGGGGCAATGTATTCTTTATTTGTTCCCTAAATAAAAAATAAAACCATTAAAAATAAGGCAAATTTAATACTTTTAAAAACCACTAGGTATCTGTGATCACTTTATCTGCGTCTGCTTGAGGAAAGAGGAATCTATGCATTTAATGATATAACCTGAGTCCCAAGTTTTACATTCTGTCCTTCACATAAAAACTACATTGGTATCTCTGACAGGCCCCAAAGTCCTTTTCCATCAATGCCCACAATCTTATACTTAAACATATAAAAGGCTTATTTAAGGAGAACAACTGTTTCAATAATCCATTGCTATATAACAAAACACCCCCAAATTCAGTGGCTTACAACAACTATCTTTTTTTTCTTTTCTTTAATCTTTCCCACCTGTGAATTGCCACAGCTCATCTGGGCATTTATTCTTCTGGCCTCTCTTGAGTTCTTATCAGATGGTGGTAGGCAGGCAGGCAGGCAGGCAGCAGGTGGGAGTCAGGAAGGCTGAGCCCTCTCTCTTTTCAGGGAGTCACAGGCCTCTCCTCTGCAGTGGCCCCTCCACATCGTCTCCCCACCTTGGTAACTGGACCATTTGCACGGTAGCTCAGGGTTCCCAGGAGTACAAGAAAGGAAATCTGCTGAGTCTTTCTAAGAGTTGGGCTCGGGCACTGGCACCGCATCACTTCCATGGAATTCTATTGAGTTAGAATCACAAGACCGACCCAGATTCAGTGTGGGAGGAGTTTATACAAGGATGTAAATACCCAAGGTCTGGTTCATGGGGCCAATCTTGGAGACTAGCTACCACCACCACCACAACTGCACACAGGAAAAGACCATCTATTCATCTTGGCAGGGCCTCATGGGTTTCCTTTACACTTAGAGAAAGGGACATACTACTCCCCATCTTTCTTGATTCACGTCTCAAAAAGGGAGAACTGAATTACTTGAGCGAGTTCTTGAGCTACCCCTTTGTGTTTTTAAATATAGGGAAATTGCCTTTTTGATACTTGGGTGCCATGCTTCTCAACAAACCTTCACTGTTAGAGGGCTTCCAAATCCGAGGGCTTCAGATTCCTACACTGCTTGGATGAGTGACAAGGGGTCATGAATTGCCTAAAATTCATGAAATATTGTGCAAGTATATGTGTGCATTCTCCCAGGAGGGAATTCCTAGCTTCCTTCATATAAGGTGAATTCAAATAAGACATCTAAGGCTGCTTAAAACTTAAGTGAGAGCTGCCCTGAATTTTTACCACCTGATATACTTCTAAAGCCTCTCAGAAGCAGAGATGGGGGGAAGCAATATTATCTTTTGTGTGTTTGCTTCCAAAGTAAACAAAAGCAGTAACATTAGCTAGTACCCGAGATCACTTCATCTGAGTCTGAGTGGGCTGGGTGTTTCTGCAGCCCCCACTCCCCCCACTTATTGGGAAGACTAATTCCCCTCCATTGGGGTGAAAGGCATTGGGAATGCTTAAAATGTTGGCTCTTATTTTCCCACCTGTCCCTAGTGAATACTTATGAATGTAACTTAATGGGACTTTGGATTCTTCCATTTAAGCACTCTTTCTTTCCTTTTCCCTATTAATTTTGTTTAAAGGTGGCAGCCAAGGGTACAACTGACTCTCATTGGGCCAACCAAGTATGCTCTAAAATGTCCAGTGTGATCTGAACTGGTGATTCAGCCTTGAACCTGAGCAAGTGAGGCCTCTTGAGGCATCTGGGAGAAGGTACTCAGGCTGGAAGCAGAACCTGTCTGGGGTCAGAGAAAGAAAACATGTGGAGAAGGGTAGAGCACTATAGGCAAAAACAAAACAAAAGACTTACCTCTCTTCCCTGAAACTTTCTGTTCCAAGCATTATATCAGACTTGGATATCCTAATGTTCGTTTTTAGGGCTTCTCTTTGAAGTCAGTTAGGCCTACTCTTACAAGAGAATGAGAAATTTACAGTAACTGTGTGCTAAATGTCACCATTAAAATGTCTAGTCCTATTAATAGTTAACATTGGTCTCAAGAAATGGCGTTTGTGACAGAGGCACTAGCAAAGTGAAAAAGTCCAGATTTTATTTATTTTTTAAGATTGAAAAATGACACCCGAGACAAAATGTTTGCAGGAACCTTTTCTACAAAACATATACCCTGCCATTCCTCAAGAGAATCTAGCCAACCATTTCAGCTGAGTATCCCTCTTTAATAGGGGTCCTCAAACTACAGCCCGCGGGCCACATGCAAATACAAATATTGTATTTGTTCCCATTTTGTTTTTTTACTTCAAAATAAGATATGTGCAGTGTGCATAGGAATTTGTTCATAGTTTTTTTTTTAAACTATAGTCTGGCCCTCCAACGGTCTGAGGGACAGTGAACTGGCCCCCTGTTTAAAAAGTTTGAGGACCCCTGCTCTTTAACATAAATGCTTCAAGCTATCCTCTTTCTCCTTCCTTTTATCTATAGAAAGTTGTTAGTGTGGAAAATTATAGTTTCTCACCACCAGAATGTAAGTTCTCCCATTGCCCAAGGACATACCCTGGTACAAAGGAAAACGGAACAAAGGTTGTAGGAACTTAAACACCAAATTTTTACCATAGGTGTGGCAGACGAGGGCTCAGTGTCTCCTTTCCCCACTTGCAAAATGGGGAGAATAAGCTCACGGGATTGATCAGGCTCCGACTCAGTACAAAATGGCAAGGACAACACCCCTGGCACAGCAAGTGCCCATGACAAGTCATTTGTTTCCATTTATGTCTCAGTCTGTAAAATGTGATGGAAAGGGACACTGCAATCTGTGCTGCAGCACATAGCAGGGCTGAGCCCGCACTTCACACCCCTGTGACTCAGTTTCCTCTCTAGAATGGCCGCACAGTGATGTCCTAGGGCAGTACACTACATACACGTCATCCCTGGATCCCTCCAAAGTTCACTGCAGGTGCCAAGAAATGTTATTTGGCCACAGATGCAGTTAACCTGTAATATCAAAATATCCTAATGAAATGATAGGTGGTAAAGTTCATTAAAAGTTAAGGTCAAGCCCTGGCAGGGTGGCTCAGTTGGTTGGAGCATCATCCCAAAAGGTTGCAGGGTCAGGGCACATAATAAGTTGCACTCAGGTGCCGGAGACAACCAATTGATGTTTCTCTCTCTCCCTTTCTCTCTCTAAAAACCAAAACAAATCCTTGAGTGAAGATGAAAAAAATATGTAAGATCAAAATGCACATTTTATTCCTGTGACTCCTTCAAATTATTTTCAATCCAGTAATGCTACTTCCCAAGGTGTAGATTTGTGAGGATTATTAAAAGCAAGTTCATTGTTGAGAGGAAATGTAAACACTATTGGTGAAATACAGATGACAAGAAAAAACAAAAACAAAAGCCTCTTTAAGCAGTTCTCAAGAAATATAGAAAACCAACTAGAAAACCAAAATTACTTGACCGTTCTCTCTGGTAACCAAAAGTGATATATTAAAATTGAAAGTATTTAAAGTGTTAAGATTAACCATTATTTTTTAGAGACTATGATCACTTTTTAAATAGGCTCATTCGGTAAGGGTTCTTTTCCTAGCAAAAACATCAGATTTGGATATCCTAACGTTCATTTTTAGGGCTTCTCTTTGAAGTCGGTTAGGCCTACTCTTGTAAGAGAATGAGAAATTTACAGTAACTGTGTGCTAAATGTCACCATTAACATGCCTAGTCCTAGTAATAGTTAACCTTGGTCTCAAGAAATGGCGTTTGCGACAGAGACACTAGCAAAGTGAAAAAAAGTAGGATTCCAGGCTTTATTTTATTTTAAGATTGAAAAATGACACCCGAGACGAAATTTCTGTGATCAATAAAATTTCAGGAAATGGAGCAAGTGGTTCTGGGACAAATCAAAACTGGTAAACTTGAACTTGGGAAACAGGGTTTTGGCAATGACTCTGTGGGAACAAATCTTAAACACACAACCTCACATTTTTTTTCTTCTCCCCCAACTGTTCAAGTGTCAGACAAAATAAATTACCATAAATTATATGCCAAGGCAACTTCAAAACACAACAACGTGAGGCTAAGGGTTTCCTTAGCTCCTCCAGGAAGTGTGGAACACTGTTTGTGCTTCTGGCCTGCAGGCTGGCTTGAGTCGGAGCCCGTCAAACGTCGGGGTAGTTGCAGTAATATACCGCAGAGCTGGCATCGGACACCACGGAGGAAATGGCCCCGTGGCCGTCAGGGAGGTTCACACCCGAGTCGTGTCCCTGGTAAGGGAGCCCCATCTCGGGCTTGCACACGTAGTGCAGGTACTGTTCAAACTCCGTGCGGTCCATCTCCCCGAGGAGCTCGGCGGGCTGGCTGGGGTCCGCCCCGTCCCGGCAGGACAACGCCTCGGGCGGGGGCGACGGCTGCCCGGGGCCCGGCGGGTGCTGCTGCGGTGGCATCTGGAAGCCGCGCCCGCTGCCGGCCGCGGGCGAGCCCATGGCGCCGTAGTACATGTGCAGGGCGCTGGGGGGCGCTAGGAGGCCCGGCATGGCAGGGCCTGCGGGCTCCGGGCCGAGCCTGGAGTGCATCGGGCCGCCGGGCGGCTCCGGGGGCCCCGCGTAGTCCGAGGCCGGCGCGTAGCTGTAGGGACCCGCCGCCGCCGGACAGTCCCCGGGCAGCGGCGCGGCGAAGAAGGCCGGATCCGGGTCCACGCCGTCCAGGGGAGACGTGTCGGGCGTGGGCAGCGGGTAGCCGTCGAGCGGGGCCGCTCCCAGGCCCTGGCAGTCGCGGTAGTGACCGCCCATGTGCGGGGGCAGCAGCGGCGCGCCCGCGGGGAAGCCCTGGTCGGGGAAGGGCAGGCCCAGGCCGTCCATGGCCCCGCGGCCGCCCTCGGGGCCCAGCGCGGCCGCCGGCGGCTCGGCGAGGCCGTGCAGGAAGCCGCCCTCCACCCGCTTCAGCCGCTTCACCTGCTTGCGCCGCCGCGGCCGGTACTTGTAGTTGGGGTGGTCCTGCATGTGCTGCACGCGCAGCCGCTCGGCCTCCTCCACGAAGGGCCGCTTCTCCGCCAGCGTCAGCGCCTTCCACGACTTGCCTGCGGGGTCGTGGGGAGGGGAGAGGAGCGCGGGGCTCACTACGCGGGTTCCCTCTCCCGGGACCCCCATCCCCCCCTCTCCGACCTTGAATTGTGCAACTGGAGGGGTAAGGGGCCAAGGGAAAAAGTGAAAGTATGGGCTCCGGAGGTGGGGCGGAATCCGAGCACTTGGGGATACTAGAGATCTCGGGTCTTCTAAGGGCATCACCCCTCTCCCCCCGATTCCAGCCTCCGGGGAGCGGCTGCCCGGCTCATCCACTCCCGGTCGTTGGAGGAAGGGAGAAAGTCTCCCCAGGAAAGGGTCAGCCCCGCTGGACGCCAGCCAGGGGTGCCCTCGCCATCCCCGGGATGCGCGGGAGGCGCCTCTCCAGGGCCCTGGTACCCGCGCTCCCGTCACCCAAGTGATTCGGACACGGAGGGCCGAGGCTGGAAGCCCGTTGCAAAGCCCGGAGGAGCGCGATGGGAGGGGGACGGACGGTCCTAGGGAAGGGCTGGCGCCGTGCGCCGCCGGCCTCGGGCGCAGGACCCGCACCCTTTTCGGGTCCCACCAGCAGGTCCGCGGTCCTCACTCCCCAGGGCCGCGGGGTCGGACTCACCCAGCATCTTGCTCAGTTCGGCGTTGTGCAGGTCGGGGTTCTGCTGCGCCAGGCGCTTGCGCTCGTCCTTCGCCCACACCATGAAGGCGTTCATCGGCCGCCGAATTCGAGACTCGCCCTTGCCCCGGCCAGCGGCCCCGGCCGGCGCCCCGCCGCTCGCCGCCGCCTCGCCCTTCACCTTCACGTCCCCGAGGGGACTCAGCGACTCGGCCCAGGAGCAGGGGCCCAGCCCGGCCATCACCGCGGGCAGCGCGATCCGGGTCTGGCTCTGGTCGTCACTGGCGTACCCCGCATCCGGGCTGCTCATGGCGCTCCAGCCCTGCTCCGCGCCCCACAACTCTCGGCCAGACACGCCGCCTCCCCCGATGCGGGGGGGAGGGGGTGGGGAGCGAGAGAGGGAGATGCCACGCGGGCTGCTGGAGTCTCTCGGGCCCGAACCCGCCACCGGCGTTCCAGGCCAGTCCCAGCCCACCGTGCAGCCAGCGCCCCCGCTGGCCCGATGACACTGCGGGCACCCCCGGGCTGCGGGGCCTTTTCTGCACCGCTGTGGCCAATAGAGCAGCGGGGGCGGGCCGGTCCAGAGTCGTTAGGCCCACGCCCAGCCGGCCCTCCGAATCCCCAGTCCCAGCTCAATCCACGCCCGCCCTTTCCCCCTCCCCAGTCCCCGCACCCACAAACCTACACCTGCATGCGGGGAAAACTAGCTGGAGCCGGGCTCTGGCGCCACGACCTCTCAGACCCAGAAAGGGGGATTCTTGCTAAACCTTCAGGGGTGCTGGGTAGAAGTAATTGGGCACAGTAATTTGGATCAACGCATTAAGCATCCACTCTTGATTACAGGAGCTAAGCCGTTTCAGTGGTGGGGGACCTCGCTTCTACCAAGGAACCCACAGGTGTCTTTTTCAAATGTGTTTTATCCAATGCAATAGACACTGTTGATAATAAATGAAATAGATTCTTTTCCCAAAGGACTCAACTTGCTTGGTGTATTACATTCAAAATGCTATGTTCGAGGTAAATTTTAATTTTTAAAACAGGGTTAGATATGGAATGACATTCTGTAGCCAATATCCCGTCATCCAGAAGAATTTAAAGCCATTGTGCATAAGGAGAACCAACCACTGGAAATGTGTACATGAATGTATAGTAAACAAAGTCTTCTTATGTGTATCCAGTAAAATAGGCAAGACTTAGTTCTGATTTCTAAAATGTGATAAAAACAAACAAACAGCAGCAATATTTACCTAAATGCCCATCTTTAGAGGAAAGACAGCCATTCTTTTGAGTGGCAAAATAACTGTAGCTCTTAGGGGCTGTTTAAGGTCGTTTTGCTGGAAGTAATAAGGATTCCTATATGCTTCTGCAGACAGAAATGAAAATCTGAATGACTGTTAAACTTGTGTTTAAATTTGAGAAAACTTTTCAGTGGAATTTTTGAACAAGCCCTTATATTGCACTCATATATGGCACATGTCACACTGTTCTTAGAGCCACCCAAACAGCAAATTATCCTCATAACCCCATGAGGTAGACACTTTGTATCATACAGGAGAGGAAACAGGCACAGAGAGGTTCAGGAACTTGCCTGAGGTCACAGCACTGGGGAGTAGAGTTCCTCTAGGGTAGTCTGCCTTCAGACTTGGAATTCCTAGTCACTACGTTGTATTTGTGTATTTGTGTTGTTTTCTAAGGCAAAGAAAGAAGGAAACAGTTTTTGCATCATTAGATAACGTTGCAAAGAAATCAATGCATCAAATCTCAAGAACAGATTTTTTGTTTTGTTTTGTTTATTGTGAAGGAGTGATGAAAAACTAGGGTTTCCATCAGGACCTGGGAAGTAAATGCTGCAGCTTTTTGTGTGCTAATACCATGACAGAGATACCATGACAGAGTAATCGGTCAAGACTGCTTATTATTGGCGTCCATAAAAATAAAGAAGCACAGAGCTCTGGAAAAGTCCCACACACTTATTTTAAGAGTCCCACACACTTATTTTAAGCCAGCTTTCACTGTGTGAGGATCTGTGCAGTCTGCCCTACCTCCTCCCCCCTCTCCCCTCCTCCCCCCTTACCTGTAGCAACCAGTCTTCCTTCTGGGGACAAATCAAGAAAGTATTTCTAGTTCCTGGATCTCTCATGTTCAGACAAAATAATAATAATAATAATAATTAATCTACTTAAGAAAATCTTAGAAAGGTGATGGGTGACTTAAACAAATTTAACCGATTACATACTTTTCCTTTAAAGCTTTATTTATTTCTGGGGGGCGGGAGAGGGGGACATGAAAATGAAGCATGATTGCATTGCAAATGGTTATATAAGTAAGGAAATGATAGGAGTAGAGAGAACAGATTAATCCCCCAGTGCCTTGCTCCTTGATGTTTCCTGGGCGATCTTCTCTAACTTTTCTAGGTAGTCATAAAGGTCCTTTCAAAGATGTCAATGTAGAATTTTCTATTAGTGCAAAGTTTGTTTGTTTTTTAGGAATTAATAAGTATTATCTTAGAATAAAGATTAAACACAAAAACAGTGTCCACTCCAGAATCCATTTTATCGGTCACATCTATTCGACTGATTCCATAAAAAAATAAGATGAGAACACAGTCTAGGTGTGAGTCCAAAAATGCATATGCACCGATTGGCCCTTGTACAGTTTCTTCATCCTCGGGTTCTACCTCCCGCACTCCTTTGCACGGAGAGGTGCCAAGAGCGTGGATAAACTGCCCGGGAAGAAAACCTGGGGCTCCCCATGAGCATGTGCACTTGTGCCTGAAGACTCACTACTGGTTTTTGTTGGGCAAAAGGACTGAGAACCCGGTGAGAGTACTGCACTCACGTCGCCGTTGGAGCTTCAGCTGTGAGCGCCCCTCCCCCTACTTCTTATCGCATTTCCCCGGAGCGTTATAAAGCAGCGATTTACTCCCAGTTGCCAGGAAGACATGAGGATGCCTTTCCAAGACTAGCCCATGTTACAGACCGTTACCTAGATCCAAGTTCTCGTACTGATCATTCGTGTGTCATACATTTACGGGGGGAGGGCGTTGGGGGCTGCGGCACCGCAAACCAGTCCCCTGTGTGGACTCTCCTATTTCCGTCTCTAAATGCGGTGTTGGACGTGGAGCCTAGGACGTTATCGGAGCCAGCCACAAATGCCACATGAAACGCAGCAAACATCCGGAGCGGCAAGCCTTGCTTTTCTCAACACTCAACACGAGAGATTTACAGGCGGGGGGGGGGGAGTGGGCAGGAGGGAGGGGGTGATTCAAGCAACTTTCTCGAGTAAGAGCCTTGTACACCCGGGTGCATTCGCATTGCACAGTCTAGGATTTCTGGGCTCCTGGCTACTAATCGCGCTCAAGGTGCCCAGGCCAGACCTGAGGCTCCAAAAGCTGGGTGAAGAAGCGACTAGCGCGGCAAGGAATTGTGCCGGTTACCACTGGGGACCCTGGCCAGCAAGCGCAGAAATCGCCCGGGTAGGTGAGGAGCTGCGGCTCCGACCCGGAGTTAAACCCGCGCTTTTCCCGGGCCCCCGAGTGACCGGCAAAGGCTGGGTAACTTCCTGCAGGCTTCTGTGTTTTAGATGCTCAGGAAGCGGGAGCCAGACCTGGGGCACTTATGTCCATAGGAATGGCCCTGGGCACCCAGATGTATGCGGGTTGGCCCTGAGGAGTAAGTCCGTGGAGGCGGGGAGGGGAGTGCGCGCCGCCAACCCCGGGGAAACGCCAGGGCGGCCTCCAATAAACAATGATGTGCTTTGGACAAAGAACAACAATAAGACCTTTGCACTTATAAATCGCGCGCCCTCGGCGGCCTCCGGGAGCCGATCGCGAGGCGGGGCGCACGGGAGTACGGTCGGGGCTCCGCACAGCTCAGGTAGGACCGCGCAGCCGGACACCGTCCACTCGCACCGCGCATCTGGATACCTTTTGCGTCTCCTCCCCGTCCCTGGGCCAGTCCCCCTTGGGTCGGGGAAGCGAGATCGGAGGTCTTGAGAGGTGAGGAGGAAGGAGTGGTGGGGAAGGTCGCGACCGCCCGCTCCGGCGCGGCTCAGCACCCTCACCCCCACCCCGGGAAGGCCCCGAGGGTCGGACCCCCGCGTCCCTCGCACCTGGCGCCTCGGCTCTGCCCTTCTGCTGCAGCGGCTGGCTTCTCCCGCCCGAGCAAAGGGGCCTCGGCTAGAGGGTCTTTGGGGACACTTGTTCCGAAGAGGGTGGGAGGCAGGCGAGGGTCCAGGGGTCACTCCCTCTCTCACTCTCTGCCCCCCGCGTCTCTCCCCAGTTCACCGACCCCTCCAGGCCACCCCGGAC